>NC_051164.1:43253798-43331134 GCF_013339745.2 Dermacentor silvarum | reverse complement strand
AAAGTTGGGTCGCCTGGCCAACGTGACTAACGTCGCCAGTGTTGACGTGGTCCCAGCTCCATCCGACCTCGCCTCAATGATTCGGCAAGTGGTGCGAGAAGAGCTTGACCGACGCCAGGCGGTTTCCCTCTCGACTCCTCGGGTTCGAGAGCCTTTCTCTTCCGGCGACTTTGGTGAGACGACCATTACCGCCGCCTCCGTAGATGCCTACAACTTCGCGCCTCGTCCAGGAGTGTCAAACCATACTACGAACGCGCATCCCAGTTACCAGTTTCACAACGGTTACTCACGCAGACCGCCTGCAGTTCCTCAAGAGTGGGACGGCCGTGCCAGTTATCCTCCTACTGACAATTTCAGTGCGTCCCGTGAACGCCCCATCTGCTTCCAATGCGGCATTCGCGGTCACGTCGCCCGATTTTGTCCTCACCGCCGTCGCACGTCACCACCGTCCTATGAACGACCGCGTACTTTTTATCGGCGGGGCAACCGACAAGGTGACGAGACACGTTGGTCCTCTGATTCTGATAGCAGGACGCTCTACCAGGCGAATTACCGTAGCGACTCACCAGCTTCTGTGCGGAGCTTGACGCCGCCGCCTTCACGCCAGCGCAGGTCTCCATCTCCGCGACGGCGTCTCACGTCACCGCCGCCGGGAAACTAGGCGGCGCGACCAATGGAGGTGCGGTCGCTAGTCATCTTCAGCTACATGCCCCTATGCCTCCGCCAGTCGCCATGTGTCATAATAAGATTCGTGTTTTAGTGGACAATGTTACTACTTTGGCCTTAGTGGACACAGGAGCGAGTGTCTCTGTTATCAGCCAACATTTCAAAACCCGACTAGGCCGTAAAGTGATGTTTCGCTGGGACACCTCTAATACATTTCGTGCTGTGAGTGGCGAGTTGCTCCGACCTATTGGTGTGTGCACCGCGAACGTTTACTTCTCCGATAACGTGTATCAAGCCGAATTCGCAGTGCTTGCTAAATCCACTCACGACGTAATTCTTGGCCTCGACTTCCTACAACAGTGCGGTGCCACTGTTGACTGCGGTACCGGCGAGCTTTTCCTCTCTCCTCTTGCTGACCAACCTGCTACATGTTCACGCACTCTCGCCGTCATTGAAGATACTGTCTTACCGGCACGTTCCTTATCCAGAGTACGAGTTGCTGCTTGCGGTGTCGACGCCGATACATTTGATGCAATTGTTGAGCCTGTGCCTTCGATGGTTGTGAAGAAAAGTGTGCTCGTACCTCGATGCGTCCTCTCTGTGGCCTGCGGAACAACTACACTATGGGTGTCCAATTTAGCCTCCCAGTCTGTCGTGCTACCCAGCGGTATCCGACTTGCCTCTTTTGAAGTGGATACCAGTCTCAGCATAGGCGCTTTAACTGATGACACGTCCCATGAATCCCAAGAGCACGGTGCTGAAGACTCGTTGCCGTTTCTAAAAATGATCAACAAGTCATTGTCCTCAGAGAAGCGTCAAGCCCTGGTCAGCGTCCTTCGAAAGCATGCGTCATTGTTTGATTTCGCGCAGAACGCTAACAAAGTTCACGTTCCAACTACGCGGGCTCGCCACAGGATCGACACGGGGCCCGCGCATCCCATAAGGCAGAAAGCCTTACTGCGTGTCCGCGTCAGAGCGCAAGGTCATTGCTCAACAGGTCGACGACATGCTAGCCAAGGGCGTCATACAAGATTCCTCTAGCCCTTGGGCTGCGCCGGTCATCCTCGTGAAAAAGAAAGATGGGTCCTGGAGGTTTTGTGTCGACTACCGGCGTCTCAATTCTGTGACGAAAAAGGATGTGTATCCACTTCCCCGGATCGATGACGTTATCGACTGTCTTCATTCCGCATCCTACTTTTCATCTGTAGACCTCAGATCGGGCTACTGGCAGATACCCATGCATTCAACTGACAAAGAGAAAACCGCTTTTGTGACCCCAGACGGCTTGTTTGAATTCAACGTCATGCCGTTTGGTTTGTGCAACGCGCCTGCAACATTTGAACGGTTTATGGACACGGTACTGCGCGGCCTGAAATGGGAGATTTGTTTATGTTATCTTGACGACGTCGTCATTTTTGGCCGCACCTTTGCAGAGCACAACCATCGACTGGACGTTGTTCTGACGTGCCTTGAACAAGCTGCCCTTACCCTCAACTCAAAGAAATGTCACTTTGGCCAACGAGAGGCGCTAGTACTTGGACATCTAGTGGACAAGCAGGGGGTGCGACCAGACCCACAGAAGGTCGCTGCAGTTACCGGCTTTAAACAACCGCAGTCACAACGCGAGCTGAGGAGCTTCTTGGGTCTTTGCTCGTACTTTCGACGTTTTGTGCCCAACTTTGCAGATACTGCCTACCCTCTGACTTCATTGCTGCGCAAGGATAACCCTTTCACCTGGACAGCAGATTGCGATTCCTCGTTTCGTCAACTGAAGTTCCTGCTCTCTTCCGGACCAATCCTTCGCCATTTTGACCCCTCTGCCTCAACAGAATTGCACACTGACGCGAGTGGAATCGGCCTCGGCGCCGTCCTCGTCCAGCGTTTTGGTGACGCCGAGCATGCCATTGCCTACGCCAGCCGTTCGTTGAGCAAGGCCGAACAGAATTACACCGTCACTGAGCTAGAGTGCCTCGCTGTCGTCTTTGCAGTCCAGAAGTTCCGGCCATATCTCTACGGGCGCCGCTTTACGATAGTTACTGATCACCATTCACTATGTTGGTTGGTTGGTCTCCGCGACCCGTCTGGCCGCCTTGCTCGATGGGCGCTACGTTTGCAGGAATTTGACTTTGCAGTCCGTTTCAAGAGTGACCGGCATCATGCGGACGCCGACTGTCTTTCGAGGCTCCCTCTACCGACAAGTGAATGTGACGCCGACAATTTCGATGAGTTTCTGGCCGCCATCGACGACATTCTTTTTCCCGATCTGGCCACCTTCCGGGAAGAGCAGCGTAACGACCGCAGCCTGGATGGCCTCTTTGCCTCAGCTGCTCAGCCAACAGGTAACAATGGCTTTGTCATCCAAGATGACCTGCTCTACAAGAAGAACTACGCGGCTGAGGGTGCCCGCCTCCTCTTAGTGGTCCCTAAGAATTTGAGAAACCACGTACTCCGTTCTATGCACGACGACTCCACCGCTGGACACCTGGGTTTCACCAGAACATACCACCGCATTCAGGGTCGATTCTATTGGATTGGTATGCGACAAGATACAGAAAAGTATGTGGCCAGTTGTAACAAGTGCCAGCAATTCAAGCGCCCTAATACTGCGCCGGTCGGACTCCTTCACCCTGTGGCGCCACCATCATCTCCTTTCGAAATGGTTGGAGTTGATCTTCTCGGCCCATTCCCGCGCTCATCCAATGACAACCGCTGGATTATAGTCTGCGTCGACCACCTGACGCGTTATGCGGAAACCGCAGCGATGCCAACGGCCACGGCTCTTGATGTTTCGAGCTTCCTCCTGTCCTCCGTTATACTGCGTCATGGACCCCCTCGTGTTATTGTGAGCGATCGCGGTCGCCAGTTCGTGGCCGACGTAGTCGAAGAGCTGTTGCGTCTCTGTGCTTGCCACTTTCGCCACGCGACCCCGTATCATCCGCAGACAAATGGTCTAGTCGAGCGCACTAACAGAACTTTGACCAACATGCTTTCGATGTACGTGGATTCCAGGCACAAAAATTGGGATGACATCTTGCCTTTTATCACATACGCCTACAACACCGCAAAGCATGAAACTACAGGCTACAGCCCTTTCTATCTTCTTTATGTTAGATCACCCCGCAACTTCCTTGACACCATTCTACCTTTTACTCCTCATGCGGACTCTTCTCTTGCCCAGACTCTCTGCCGCGCTGAGGAAGCACGCCGCATAGCTCAGCTCCGTACATTGGCATCCCAGGACCACTCCAAGATCCGCTATGATGCACGACATAAGAATGTGTCCTATGACAAAGGGGACATTGTATGGCTTTGGACACCACTTCGCAAGCGCGGCCTGTGCCAGAAGTTTCTGGCTCGTTACACCGGGCCTTTCGTCATCACCGATCGCCTCAGTGATGTAACCTACTTGATTGCTCGCCTCGTGTCCAATGGCTACCGGTCTAAGAAGACGCAGCTTGCTCACGTCGCTCGCCTGAAACGCTGTCATCCACGTGACTCAGAGTGGACGTAACAGTTACTCGCCCAGCGGGCTTCGTCTGTGAAGGGAGGAATGTTACGCAAAAGCTACGGAAGGACAGAAGAGGAGAACGAAGTGCGCTTGTCTTTGGAGCGGCTCGGTGTCGGCGCGGCAACCCTTTGTCCTTTTTCATCGGTTCATCTTTAAATAAACGCACCCCATCGTAACAATATAATTACATTTTATTTTGTCACCTTAGATTAAAAGGCAATATGGAAGATTAAAGTTTCTTACTCCTTCGCGTTTATTTCATGACTGCTGATAGCAATAAATAGATGTGGCGACAAAAACACGCGTACGCGCCGAAGCACATGTGGAGGCTTTCCAATATAGCTTATGCAAGCAGCGCTTAATGTATTTGGCTCCATTAGCGGTAGCGGTGTGCCGTACTGTATAGCCATACTAGTCATCGCTGTCCAGAAGTGCCGAAAGTTCGCATGAATACGCCGAAGACGGCAACGCTCCTAGGTATTTCTTCGTCCGTGGTGCGGTGCGTGGTGCACAGCGTTGCAAAAAGCCGCTTTTAGACCCACTGCTCTTAAGCCGCGTTTACATAAACGCGACAACTGGCGCATCGCATCACATTAACTTTCTAGCGCATCGCATCCATGTAAACGGGGATAATGCGCTGGGAAAGCGCGTCGCATTAATGCGCGTCAGACAGGGGCGGATTGAGACGAGCAGTTCGACTTTCGCAGTGCATCTAAACGCGATCGCATCGCAGTAACAGGCAATTTGGTGTGGATCTGCTGCGCTCGCCGAACTGCGGCGTGGCGAGACGCCGGATGCGTCTGCAAGCGCTGCTTTCGATGTGCGCCCCCGCTACCTTCGCACCAGGGGTGATGCGCTGCATGTTAAGCGCATCGCATTACTCCTGATGCGCTAGGAAATGTGATGCGCTACTGTCGCATTCATGTAAACACGGCTATAAGACGCCCGTTCCTACACTCCTTCTCACAAGCTGTTGTCAGCACGGTGGAAGCTGCACAAGCTCTTAGCCAATATAGGAAGGTCGAATGCTCCTCGAGATGTGCTCTTCCGCGCCGTGCCGTCTGCTCGGCGTCGGCTTGCCATCCATTTACATGCTCCATGGTTGGTGGATTGACGCCGTAACCATAACCTGCGTTTGCATGCATGTCACTGCGGGGCTTCGCTTTACCAGCCCGCTTTCCAGGCCTGCAGTTACCTTGGAGCCTCCTTAGCAAGTAATAAGGACGAACGTCCTCATAAATGTTGACCTGCGGCACCACGCCTGTTCGGCATCTATACTTGGCGTTTGCTCGCTACCGTCATTCAGTACCATGCTAGAGCGGGGTAATAAATCAGTCATGCAGTGAATAATTAGGCTTTTATAGCGTTCCGCATCGTCAACGCATCGTCAACGCATTACCAATGCTAATGCTGTGGCGCCATCTGCTAACTAGAAATAAAACCAGTTTGACGGCTGGGTGCCGTGTCTGTAGCCCTAGCGGCGTGAAAACAAACAGCCGATCTCAATAATTACGACATAACATACCTAATGTTTTGACCTCAGCTTGAGATTAGACTTCGCGATGACGGATATTTCCAATTATTTCTCGCTGACATGGCGAAGAGTCAAGAAAAAGCGCGGATTCGGATCGAAGCGGATGGTCGGCGCTGCATATGGGTGCTGCCATGTTTCTATAAGTTATCACGGTTAGGGTGGCTATTACGGTCACCGGCGGTAACTGCCACAGTAATTCTTCGTATACGACGTGCATGCGCAAAGGCCATAACATGTCACGTATGGCTGTACCGTATCATGTAGCGAGCAAAACTAAAACTCTCTAGTGTGGGGAATAATCAGCCAGTTACTCCCGGAGCTATATATACCGCTGCGCAAGAATGCGGCCTGTGTACACCTCGTACCTTCGACAGTGCTGACAACAGCTGGTGACATGGAGTATAGGATGAGCGTCGGCGTCCGTCACCGTAACGGCGCGAAGGCGCTCGTGCCACTGCTCGTGCGTTCATCTTCTTACACAGCTGGCTCCGATGCCGCTCATTATGCCAGCGTTTTCATATCACCTCTCCCTCTGCGATGGCGCTGAGGGCACTGGATCACGGCCAGTGGATGCGGTGATTTCTAGCTCAAATACCTTGCCTAAATAAATTACGAAATGAAAAAAACGTATACACCTGCGCTCAAATTTTGCATGAGGGAGTATCGTAATCGTTTTGGTGCATTTCGCCTGAGATATTGGATGTGTGGAATGAGGGTCAGTTTTGGGTCCTACACGAAGCCTAAAAACGTGTGCTTCTTGTTCACAGGCATTCGTTGTGCAGACAGTTCGATACTAGGATCTGCAACTAGCCCTCTCTTTCTTGAGGAAAGAACGCGGCCATTTTTCTGGGGTTCCATTTGAAGCAGTTTTCTTCTGCCCGTTTAGATCATGCTGTACTTGTCGCCAGGTTATAAGATTCAATAGCTAATTCTACATTGTCTACGTAGACAGAATAGAGAATTGTTGGAGGTAACGACGCACGGAGTGAGGACATCTTAATAATGAAGAGCGTGCATCTGAGCACGCCTCCTTGAGGTACGCAAGTTTCTTGCGTAAATGAGCGCGACCATACATTGTCGATTCTGACTCGGAAAGTGCAGTTGGACAGGTAGGTTTTTATATTGTTAAGCATAATTTTTTCCAATGCCCATCTTCGACACGCCTGGCAATATCCTGTCGTGTCGTATGCCTGTTCCATATCGAGATATATGGTCAAGAAGTATTGCTTGTGGAAAGATGCATACCGGATGTTTGCCTCGATGCACACGAGATGGTCGGTTGTCGGCCGACCTTGTCTAAGGCCACATTGAACTGGCTCAAGCATTTTATTGGACTCGAGGAAATGTACGAGACTGCGATTGATTTTTTTTTTCAGAAAGCTTAGAAAGGCCACTCGTGAGTACTTTAGGTCGCTAACTGGCCACCGAAGAAAAATATTCAGTGTGCTTCAACACAGGGATAAGAACAGCCTCCTTTCATTTGGATGGCGGATACGCAGCATCCCAGATAGTATTTAAAAGTGTGAGTAGCGTTATTTCTGTGTCCGGGTGGAGGCGTTTAATCATGACGTGCATGATTCTGTCAGGTACCGGTGCAGAGCTATGACTTAAGGGCAAGAAAACTCTAACTCTAAGCTTTAAGCTCGGAAACGCTGAAAAGACGATTATAAGGTTCGTTGGGCTACATTTACGATTTTGTGGCTTCCATTCTACTAATTCTTTGTATTTATGAAAGGACCCCGAATAGTGGATAGAACTATGCACGCGCTCGTAGTGTTCACCAAGAGCGTCATCTTGCTCTTACAACTTGTTTTCTTCTTCCGACACCAAAACAAAATGCTCCAAAACAAAATGCTGGTGAAAATGATAAACGTATTCTGAAATTGGAAAAGAAAAACGCGCGACTAAGAGAACAGCTCTCAGGAAAAGAACGCAAACGAAAATCACTTGAGAAACAAATGTCAGAGTTAGAGGCACGCCTCAATAGCACAATACAAGAGCTGGAAACGCCGCGTCAGTCTAAAGAAATAGCCAAAACAAAGGCGGCGGCAGATATAACCTCGGTCTCCGCGCAGTCTCCAACAACCCAAATCTCAAATAGCGCACAGATAAGGGCAACGCAGATCCAAACAATGATCGCGGAAAACCTGAAAATATTCATGCATGATATGATAATGTTAGTTAACCAAAAGGTAACGAAATTTCAGCAACTATGCAGAAATTGCGATGGGATCGTCCTACGCGACGAGACAATACCCTAAATTAGACGAAGAAATAACGTACGCGGAAGTGTATGAGGCGGCACAATCCGCAGTTAAAAACTCGGCACCGGGCCCAGACTCGATCACAAATTCTATGATTCGAAACATGGATTCGGTAACCCTAGCGAAAATAACAAAGGTTTTTAATAGCGAGTGCTGGGCCAAGGGAGACTTGCCCCAAGAGTAGAAATTGGCTAAAATAATCATGATCCCCAAACCAAAAAAGAATCCCTTGATCGATACGCTCCGGGCGGTAACGCTCACGTCCTCCCTGGGTAAGCTCTATGAAAGAGTGATCCATAGCAGATTGCAGCGATACCTGGAAGAGCGGAGCTGGTTCCCGACTCCATGATAGGATTTCGCACGGGTTTATCTTGCCAGGACGCGTTCCTCCTACTTAGAGACGAAATTCTAACTAATATACCGTACGGCGACGAGAGATTAGTCCTAGCACTAGACCTCAAAGGAGCCTTCGACAACGTCTCTCACGCCGCAACATTGGAGGAACTCGAACTCGCGGGTTGTGGTAAGCGCACATATAATTACTTAAGAGCGTTTCTTTCCAACCGCGAGGCGAGCATCAGTATTGGCCAAATCACATCGGATTTATTTAAAATGCCTAACAAAGTAACACCTCAAGGAGCGATAATATCTCCTCTGCTCTTCAACATGGCGATGTGTCGTCTCGCGCGAGATCTGGATCGGATACACGACCTAGGTTACACGCTCTACGCGGACGACATCACGCTGTGGACGAGCAGAGGTTCACTAGGGGCTAAGGAATATACGCTCCAAAGCGCAGTATTAGCAGTGCAGAAATTTTCCAGATGGAGCGGCCTGAAGTACGTGCCCGAAAAATCTGAGGTCATCCGGATACACGCGAAAGGCTACAAATCCAGAGGATCCATTAACATCGTAGTTGAGGGCCAATGAGTCCGAGAGGTACCCACGACGCGAGTCCTGGGTTTGTGGCTGCAGAGCGATGGGAGAGCAGTACAGACGCTCCAAAACCCTAAAATGCACAACCCACAACATAGCTCAAATGTTACGTCGCGTGACGTATCGAAAAGTAGGAATGCGAGAAGACGATACCCTAAGGCTCGTACAGGCCTTAGTGGTTAGTCGAATCACGTACGGCTTACCGTACCAAATCCTGAACAGGGAGGAGGAAAGGCAGGACCAACACAATAATCCGAACCGCTTTCAAAGCTGCTGTGAGCCTGCCTAAATGTACTTCCACGGAGCGCATGTTAGCTTTGGGAGTGTACAATACTTTCGACGAACTGAGGCAGGCCACTCTGATGCGACAGAGGGAACGCCTCAGCTTCACAAAAACTGGTAGAGCAATATTGGCTAGACTCCATATACCAGCATACCCCATGTAGCTCACCGAACAGGCCGTACCTCTCCATCCTTCAGTGAGATCCAAAATTACAGTAGCACCAATTCCGAAGAATATGCATCCCGAGTACAACAAAGAAAGGCGCAAAGCACGATCACAACAGATTCAATCAACGTACTCTAATAACCATAGGTACAACACGTACTACACGGACGCAGCTGTGTATGCAGAGGCGACCGGCCAGCGCTATCAAAGGAGGTACGTACTGGCAGTCGTGAACGTGATCTGCCAGCAGCAAATAACCGCATCGGCCACGGCGGGATCCCCCACCTCGGCCGAAATATTAGCAGTGGCGATCGCACTCGCTTATGCGGAGCGTTCGCAAAGGGGCTCGGTCGTTGTTACGGACTCGCAGGAGACGTGTCGCATATTTCTTAAAGGGCATGTGACTGCGGCTAGCCCTCGCGATAATCCCCAAATCCTTCAACCACCGTCATCGCCTACTCTGGTGCCCGGGCCACGCGGGTGTACAGGGGAACGAAAAGGCTAACGCGTTAGCTCGAGGGTTTACTAACCGAGCGACGACGTCCTCTTCTAACCCCAACCACTCGCACTATCCCTCACAAAATCCTACCAAGCATGCCAAAGACATGCTTGCTCATCAGCGCGGAGTCCGCAGAAAATACCACCCGCCTCACCCACAACTTAGCGGGGAAGAGGCTGCCGATTGGCGTAAAATACAGACTGGGGTATTCCCCCATTTAAAATTGCTAAACGCCATGTATCTCACTCGTTATAGGGCCAACTGTCCTTGGTGCGGTGGCATACCTACCCTAATTAATCTAACTTGGGAGTGCACTAAGCACCCTCATAGACCAAATACCAGTGACACAATAGAGCAGTGGGAGGCACAGCTCGCCCGCTCCGACCTGGCAAGGCAAAAGTCTTTAATTAGCCAGGTCAGGCAGGCGGCAGAGGCCAGTGGGGCCCTGGACTGAGTGGCTCCGACCACCCCTCCTTAATATCTTTTCCATTACAATAAAGTTTCTATTAAAGTTTCTATTTCTTCCGACACCAGGGACAACGAATGGATCTGCTGCCCCTTAATGCTTCGTAACCCATATCATACTTTTGCCTCCTATTTATTAGAATTATTGTCGGAGATGAACCTCTCGGAGCGCTGGCCCTCCTAGTTTGCCGTCGCGTCCGCCTTCGCTGTGATTTAGTATGTTTGAGCCGAAAGATTTTAGCAGTTGGCGATCGACGGAGTATGCCCCATGGTTCATTATGTTTCTTTTGCGCCTGCTTGCAGTCGTTATTCTACCAAGGCACTCATCTTTTGCATGCGCTACTACTTGTTTGTGTAATGCATTTCTCTGCTGCGTCAAAGCTAAAAGCGGTAAAATAAGCTATTGCGTCGTCTATACCAAATTCGCTGATACAATCTAGTGCTTAAAAAGTCGACATTCTTTTTATTTATTTTATTTTATTATTTATTTATTAGTTATTGATTATTTATTTATTTAGTTAATTTATTATTATTTATTTATTTATTATTATTTATTATTTAGTTATTTACAAATACTGTGCAGCCCCTGGAGGGCTATTGCAGGAGTGGGGGAATACAATGTGACAAATACAAATTCACAAAAAGAACATATAGAAAACAAGGGTTAAGGGATTCTCAATAGCATCTCCAAATTCTTTAGGTGGTAAACAACGGAGAGAACCAGGCAGATCATATTCCAGAGTTCAATAGTCCTAGGAAAGAAACTGTATTTAAAAGTGTGGTGCGAGCAAAAAAAGACTGATAAGTTTAATTTATTGCTGTTTCTCCGGAGTCAGGGGCTTTGCACGGGTCAGATATGTGTTAGGGGAGGCATAGTACGGAGAGTGAAATAAAGAGTGCAGAAGTTTCAGGGAATTGATGTGACGCCGGTGGGAGAAAGGGGTTAAACCAAGCATATGCAGATGAGATGAGGGTGAAAACATTCTGTCGTAGCGGCGGTATATGAAACGAACCGCCTTTTTCTGAACAGATTCAATTTTCTGATTGTCCGAAATTTTGTAAGGGTTCCATATGGTAGCCGCATATTCAAGAATAGGTCTTACAAGTGATTTGTATGTAAGGAGTTTAGTTTCTTTCGGGGCAACACGTAGGGTTCGGGTCAGGTAACCAAGTTTTTTCAATGCTTTGTTGCAAGTTGTTAGAATATGATCTGACCAGGATAACCTTGGAGTGAAAAGGAGGCCTAAATACTTATATTCATATGCGCGCGGCACAAAAGTGGATTTATAGGAGTAATTAAAAAATGAGCAATTAGCATGCTTGTGAAAGGACATGACGACTGTTTCCTATCGGCGGAGGCTAGTTTCCGCCTAGGGACATGCGGGGGAGAGTCATGTTGTGTTAGTAAGTTTAGAATTACGGGAAAGTGGTCACATCCGAATGGATTTTTCATTACAATCCATTTTAAGTCAAGGAAATGTGAAGCTTGTTCTCCAGAGATGATACTATGGGGTATATATATATACAGGGTGTCCCAGCTATCACGCAGCACGATTTAAAAAAAGAGGAACGGCGTTACGCGAAGCACACCTAGTGCGTATTGCTTCCAGTGCAGTGGAGTAGCCGCCAGTACTTTTTTCGTTACCGAGATTTAATTAGTTAATTGTAGGTAAGTATCTAACACGAGAAGTAATGTCCTAATTATCAAAGTGTCAATGAGAAAATTGTAGAGAAACATGAAAAACTCCCGATACAGCTTTCTGTTCCTCAATACGTGCTACATAAATGTGTGTTTTCCTAGTGTCAAAGGAGCCCTCGAATACACCCAGAATTGCCGCGCGACTGGCCGCTTGAGGTGCTTTGCGTGTATTCGCGGGCAACTAGAATATCGGTTATCCCTGTTTGTTCTCTGATCCACACCGCTCACCTCCTGCCTCTTAACGTTAGGCCTATCATTTTTCGTTCCATCGCTCATTGTGCGGTCCTTAACTTGTTCTCGAGCTTCTTTGTTAACCTGCAAGTTTCTGCCCCATATGTTAGCAACGGTAGAATGCAATGATTGTACACTTTTCTTTTCAACGACAGTGGTAAGCTCCCAGTCAGGATTTGGTAAAGCCTGCCATATGCACTCCAACCCAATTTTATTCTTCTGCAAATTTCGTTCTCATGATCAGGGCCCCCTGTGAGTAACTGACATAGATAAATGTACTCCTTTACACACTCCAGAGACTGACTGGCGATCCTGATCATTCTTGTTTTCTTGCCAGGCTACTGATCATTGCCTTTGTTTTATGCATACTAATGTTCAACCCCACTGGTGGTGGTGGCGTGGAGCAGAGGTAGAACACCCGGTTTCTAATCTGAAGGTCGTAAGCTCGAATCCTTCTCCAGTCCACCATATTTTCAGGCATGGAGTGGCGCCTGACACCGGCAAAAAATATTGCCAAGAGTTAGTGGGGCTATACTATTCCAGGTGCAACCAAACTAGGAAGGCCCACTGAAGCTACCACAAAGATACTCCCTCACCAGAACAGAAATTGGCCTCCCTGATGCAGTATTCGGCCACTACCTCCCTCATGACTCCTACAATAAACAGTTAAGCCCTTGCAATCAGCGTCACATCCCTTGCCTACTGTAATGGGACTTCGCAACATCCACAACACCTTCACGTTTCCCTCATCGACATCGAGGCGAATAACAACTCGTGCTGAATGAATGAATGAATGTTGCTTAGGGGCGCAGGGGCCAGGTATAGTCAAAAAACACCATGCCAGGGTTAGTAAATTTGCAGTGGAACGATGAATTCTGAGAAGTAGATGAGACGTAGCTGTAAAGAGGCCTAAAAATGGTCGCTGTAAAGTGCGTAAAATCTACATGTAATAAAATCGTGGCAATGACAAATGAGGTCTACTACGAACGATCTACTACTACGCCTCCTCTGGAGAGAGGATGCGCTACGAACTTATTGGGCTAATAACCTGTTGGACATCGTTCAAGAAACCTAGGCCTGCTTTGGCGTTGAAGAACGGTTCTTCACCAATAAACATAATTGGGTGGAGAAGGATATGATAGTGGTGTGCTAGGGGAAAATGTTTTTTTCTCTCTCTTTCGGCTTCCCGACACTCCAGGAGGACGCGGAAGACGGTGAACCTCTCACCACATCTACAACAGGTTGGTGGTTCATCGCCAGTCAGCAGACAAATGTGGGTGTCATATGTGTGTCCTATTCTGAGACGACTAAATAGGACACCAGTTCGACGTGTCTTCGTTGCAGAGGGCCAGAAACCTAACTTTGGCTTAATCAAGTGAAGCTTGTTATTTCTTTCGGCGTCCTCCAAGCGTTTCCAGTGGCTTCGCCGTTTCTTTCGCAAGAAAGGTTTCAAATTTGCTGCAAGGACAGCAGCTGTAGGATTACTAGTGTGCGATGTAACTGACGTGGCCATTCGGTCTGCTAGCACATTAGCCTCGATGCGACTATGGCCAGGCACCCAGCCGTTGGACACAGATTCGGCGTAGATTCGGCTAAGAGAAAGAAGCCTAAATTGTAAGATCACTGTAACTCTTGACTCGTAGTCTTTGATGTCTGTGTAAATTGTTTCCTTCTATAGCTACCCTATTCCATGTTTAATAAACAGTTAACCCCTTGCAATCAGCGTCACTCCTTGCCTGCTGTAATGAAACTTCGCGACATCCAGAACACCTTCAAGTTGCCCTCACCGACATCGAGGTGAATAACAACTCGTGCTATCGCTCGACAAACTAGGTTCAACCGCGTTCAGCCACGGCAATTTTTTTCATGGCCTCCGCTCTGTCGACGTGCTACAACGGAAGTGGCTGCATGTATTTTTTTTCTTTCAGACCCCATAAGGTCAGTGGGACAAATGAGTCACCCTTTTATAGAAAAAAAAAGCCATGTATTGTCAGTGGGACAAAAAACGTCCCACTTTTTTACAAATAAACCTTGTATAAAGGTGAAATCAGTTGCGAATTACTTTTAAGTTCTTGATTTCTCGTACCACACACAAAATTTCAAAACGATTTGTTTCGTAAGGGAAGTATTCGAAAATAATTCTGCGTTGAGACTGCATAGGGTTAATAGGACATTTGCGTGCCAATTTGGTGAAAAAACATTTAGTGCCCCGCAGCGAAAAATATGCCCAGCTTACTAAAATAAAGGACTTGTTTTAGAGAACTGAAATTTCTTGTAAACAATTCATAAGCGCCTAATTTACTCGTACCACGAAAAAAAATTAACGTTTTTGTAAAAATAGATCCATGCTGCAAGGGCTAAGCAGCTTTTAAAAATCGCCTGTGGCAGATAGCACAATTCTGATCCCTGAGCTGGTATACTCGAAGAGGGGAACATTACTATCACGAGCAATCCAAATGCATGCTCGGCTAATAAGCCAGAAATCACTAAATATGTTCTAACTAAATACTTTAGAGCACGTATTGATAATTAAAAATTGTATCCCTAACACTTATTTCCAATTCTTAACATATCCTACCGCCTACACCTAGGTTCTATGAAGGAATGCTCATTTAGATTTATTTACGCTTACGAAAGTGTAAATTTCTTCACACCTGTCTATAATTATAACCTATGAATGATAATGCGCGGTCCTGTATACTTCACAGCTCATTCTCAACGGCAGTAACTCATAAAAATCGTCCTGTGGCATCTCCATGCTTAGAAGCAGAGGCCATAGACTATTTTAATGAGTTATTACCGTTGATGATAAGCTGTGTTTTAAAGTATTCGAACTATTAGAATAGGAAGGCTTAAGATTAACGTCGATTATCTCAGAAACCTTAGGTTGGCAGATGACATTGTCCGGTTCAGCGACACTGAGGATGAATTACAACAAATGATTAAGGACCTTAACCGAGAAAGTGTAAGAGTGGGGTTGAAGATGAATATGCAGAAAAAAAAGATTATGTGCAATTGCCTGGCAAGGGAGCAAGAATTCAGGATTGCCAGCCAGCCTCTAGAGTCTGTAAAGGAGTACGTTTATCTAGGTCAATTACTCAAAGGGGACCCTGATCATGAGAAGAAAACATTACACAAGAATAAAAATGGGTTGGAGTGCAAACAGCAGGCATTACCAAATCCGGACTTCGACATTACCACTGTCGTTGAAAATAAAAGTGTACAATGATTACATTCTGCCGGTGCAATATATGCGATAGAAAGTTGGAGGTTATCAAAGCAAGTCGAGAATATTAAGCAGATCGAGAATAAGTTAATTAAGGTCCGCGCAAAGAGCGATGGTAGGAAAATTATTAGGCGTAACGCTAAGAGATAGAAAGTGAACAAATGTGGATAGCCGATATTCTAGTTGACATTAAGAGAAAAAAATGGAGCTGGGCAGGCCACGTAATGCGTAGGGTAGATAACCGGCGGACCATTAGAGTTACAGAAAGGGTGCCCACGGAAGGGAAGAGTAGTCGAGGACGGAAGAAAACCAGGAGGGGTGATTAGATTAGGCAATCTGAATCAGCTATCAGCTATTAGGTTAGAATCAGCTATCGCAACACAATTGAGATCACTGGGAGAGGCCTTCGTCCTGCAGTGGTAACATTATTCATAAACATAGAATGATGATGATGGTGATGGCATCTGGAATTTCGGCTTCTCTCACTGACAATAAATATCTATCGCATCAAATTGTGGTGCTCGTCAATAAATACGGCAATCATACAGATTTCTACTGTGAATTTAACTGTAACCAATGCTACGACCAGTGATGTATATTTTATCTTGTAGACATTCGGAAGTCATAAATCCCAGCTATAACAGTGTCGTAGAACCCCCTACCAAGGTAATAACGAAGGGCAAGATATAATTGAAAACGAACGGGATCATTAAAAATACGGTACCAGGAGAGCGTCACGCATGTTCATCCGATACTGCACAACGACTAAAATATAATCAGTACTATGGAGGTGAACGATGCAATGTTGAAATTTTCAGAAAGTTTCAAATATGGACAGAGTATAGCGAAATATTAGGAGAGCCGCAGAGCGGTCTTAGAAATGCTAATGGCATCTGCAGTAGCCTGTTTAAATCGTACACTGTGTAGCTATAGCCAAGAAAGTGTTTGTGGATATAAAGGACACCCTATAAATCCACATATATGTCATCCGACATAGTGATGTACTCAACAGCCAGGCAGCCGCGCCAATCGCGGGGAAGGAGGCAAAGAAAACTTCGCTTTAGTAAATAAATAAATAATGTCTTCCTGTCACTGTACAATAATCGACCTTCTTATGCATGGCGTCTCAGGTATTGACCCTTTTCGGGGAGGAATTTGTTCTTAAGAAACGAGATGGCGCTTTCGGCGGCGTGGAGCACTTTTCCTCAGCGAAAGCGCACGAATACGAAACCATTGCCGCATCTGCCCTGTTTCTATGCGATCAGCTGTCGGAAATGCAACTGCGTTTTCGATCACGCACTGCGCTGCATTCATGCAGCAAAATATGGAGTGGTTGAATGAAGACGTGTGCAGTAATTTGCTGCAGAACTAGTGACTAGCATATTAAGGCATGGGATGAATATGTGTGACCAAGTTCACAGACCGTTGCTACACACGGACAGCTTGTGTTGCCGGCCCTTCACGATCGATGCACGACTTTCCCCGGGCATAATAAAAATTTCCCTCATCCGCCAGCGTTGTTTCACTAACATTTGAAGAAAAGACTTCAACCTCGTAACGTCGGCAAGAGTGAGTACCGCTCGTTAAACAATGACAAAGGGAGTAGCGCCGCTTCCTGGCATATAGTAAGCTTCGCGCACAATATCTACACACATCTACCCCAACTGGTACGGAAACTTACGCATACTCTATCGCCAACGTATTAAGAATATGTGAATCAGCTCACACTTGAATCTGTGCACCAAAACATGGGTGACAGCGACTACACCGACAGCTCACGAATGGTCGAAGCTGAATGTTTCGTGACGGTCCACTGGAATAAGCGAGTTACTAGCGATAATACATCTTTGCTACAAGCTATTACAAAGTACAGAACAGCAACGTTCCAAGCCTTGTGTGCGGCAAGAACAAATGTATTGCAACTGAGCACACCCGCGAGCAATTGGGCAGAAACTAATCGAAACGTGACAAGCCGCTGCCTCAACGTATTTTCCAAATAAAGAACAAAAAGTGAAAATTTTGGATAGCATTTCTAGCCTCGCTTTTAGAACAAGCCCATATACCCTGCTCGCGCCATTTGGACAAAGCCTAATGAGCTCCCAAAGCGCATTTACGAGTACATGTCTTCTGAAGCTGTCGCCAAACTTTCGTGCCGTCCTCCAAGTCAGCGTCTACCATATCTCCCGAAACGGAGGTTTCCTGAGCCGTACCGGGTGTCATGTACAACCATTGCAAACATTGAGGCAACGGATGCAGTTGACGCAAGCGATGGACACGCCACCACGTGATCCAGCATGACAGCTCCCACGAGATCGCCGCTAAAAGGGTCAATACTAGTTGACTCCATAGGCGTATATTGCGAGTTGTAAGCCACAATTACCACTTATTCTTCGATCACAACGAATCGTTTAGGTTCCGCTGCGCCACCACCACAAGACTACTGTGTCAGTCCGTAAATAAACGAATACGAATTCCTATTTTCCCGGTACTCTGTTATATTCTTGTAGTGCCCGCTTATTAGGCCTTCACACCAGAAAGCGACGAAGGTGCTACTGAAAGTTCCTCCGGCGAAGCGACCTAGTTGAATTACTCTGACACTCAGCCTTACACTCTTTATAGTGCGGTCATATGTATGTTTTTTTTTCTCTCTCTCTCTCTATTTCTGTGCCTCTAAGTGTGCTTTCTTTTTTATCTCTTTTTGTACGCTTCCCCGATGCAGGGTAGCAAACGGATCTTCGGGATAACCTCCCTGCCTTTCGCATCTTATATATAAATATATCTCTCTACTTGCTGTTCCTATTCGAACTATGTGACATCTCTCGAATGGGAATTTTACCGTAATCGAATGTAACGGTTATGGCAAAAGAATAACAGAATTTATTTGAGCAAAAATTTGGTTCTGTCTGTGAAAGAGCTGTGAACTTATAATGTATGTTCCATATATGTTTTCAGTTTATGTTGATTTTAGATTGAATTTATATTGTTTTTAATTTGTCTCACGCCTATTTTTTTTCTTTGCAGTATTTAGTATCGGGCCGGCAACTTACCACATTACTGATCGGTGCAAATACTCGTTTTATCTAACTGTCGAAAATATAGTTATGTTGCTTGTTTGCTTGCTTGCTTGATTGATTGATTGCCAACTGAAAATAACAAGGAAGGCTCACCGCGTGTCTTCTTGGGATCGGCTGTGTCCTCCGGGATCTCCATGTAGCTATCGAGATCCGCGTTGCCTCACCCGGTCGCCGTGGTTTCCGCTGCTCCCGGTGCTGCTTTTGTAGCCAGATCTAGCCGAGCCAACAAAGCAACAGTGTCACGCATCCGTCTCTTGTGGTTTCACAAGTATCTGTTTTCTCCCAGCTCATACACAAACAGGCTGACCCGTTTATAAGCTATGTACCAAATGAAAGCGCGGTGGCTTATCCGGAGCATTAAACAAACCAGCACTAATAGAGCTATCAATGCATTGCCCTGAAGACCCGAAACAAGCGAGTGTGCTCGACGGTACCTGACGTAAAGCAGCTTACAGTGAAACGACGCGTCGGCACTACTAACATATGTAACATTATTCGCGAAACCACTGTTTTATAGCAATGGTGACGTCAAGGACAAAGGTAGCGTTTCTGAACAGTCTCGGTGGTCTCATACGACGGCGATGGTAAAACTAAGTAAATGTAACATTTTTGCAAAAAAAATGGTTGAAGTACACTTTGTAAAAGGAACGCGAAATTTAATTACAGTTTGTACAAACAATCAACGAAGTGGGGTAAATAATAATAAAATTGCTCTGCAGGTGAACGAAACGAAAATTATCCAAAATATTACAAGAACAACAAATATGGTATACTTCGCAGATGACAGTACACCAATTTTTTAACTAATATCGTGCGATCGTCGACAATTCTAGCACGGTGCGAACCGGCGAAATTGGTGAGAGGTTGTGCGCAGTAAACATCAGTCGGAACGTCGTCAGCTCGTAGGAGTGACCGATTGCTTACCGGGCTTTATACGCAAGCGATAATTCTTGAGAGATCTCGCCGGTTGGCGCCGTCATCACGTGCTGAGAATTGTCGAAACTCGCGCTATAATATTTAAAAAATTACGAAGCTGTACACGTCAAGTTTAAACGAAAAATGAGCGAGAGACAGCTAGGGATTGCGAACGAAAACAGAAAGAACAATTTAATAAGTAGGGGTAAGAGTCTGTAAGACTATCCGCAAGTGGCTCACTCAGGGTAAAACAAAGCACGAAACAATCCTCAGCGAAACAAAGCTGACACCAGCAATGTTAAACCAAAAATGGTAAAACTTCTAAAATCACGAAAAGTCTAGATCGTCATTCGTGTAAAGTCCCCGAAGAAGAAATCGTCATGGTGTAAAGTCCCCGAAGAAGAAACGAACGAAATAAAAGTAGTACAAGCTTGCCTGCAAAGCAGAGTCAGAGCGAGTCCAGACGAGGGGAGTCTCAGATCCCTTTTCAATATTGATGGGTGGCATGGAACCCTCCAGCGACCCCACTGACTTTAAGTACTGGGCTTAACAGAAACATCTTTGCGAACTTTGGAATCTCTAAGTGCTTGGATAGCGAAGTAGCTGCTATGGCGCATCGAGAACAGCCACTGTGCTAAGTTTAACGGTTGTTTCAAGGAAGCGCACATTTTTGCGAAAACAGAAAGAAGAGTGTGGCAATTCTAGCCACATAATGTTTAGGTTTCTTTCGTTATCTGCACTGCTACCTAATTATTATGTTGAAGTTGTTTTCTTCTATATGAAAAAAACAAAGCGTGTTATATAATTCAGCCTTATGGGAGTTGAAAAAGTTCTCTTCTCTTGACGGGAGTGTTTAGGGAGTACGAAAGTGATTTAGTGGAGGGTCTAAATCTTTCCGGGAGTTCGAGACATATTTAGTGGAGTTAATGAGAGTTTTTGGGAGTACTAGCGTTTTTCAGTGGAATTTAGTTTTTAAATGCGAATCATTTCTTGGCGAACATTTGCTACTTTGACAGTATCTATCTATCTAACTATCGATCTATCTATCTATCCATCTATCTACCTAGCCACCTGCGTCTTGGTGGTCTCATGGTCGTTTCATTAACTTGGTATGTACCAAAATAGGCATACTATGACAAGAGCATATGACGAACATAAATTATATGTCATGAGATGCGTGTCACGTAGGTCATGAAACAGCCGCCTACTTCTTGACGCTCTCATGGTCGTTTCGTTAACTTGGTAGGTACCAAAATTGACATAGTATGACAGGAGTGTATGGCGAACATAAGTGAATTGTCATGACACACATGTCATGACATGCATGCCATGTAGGTCATGAAAACGACCAAGCGAAAAAGATTAACACTCAAAAACGACTGAAATGGGTTCGAACGTGGCTACAAACTGAAGGCAAACACTAAAACGCTGGTAGAAGTCATAGTCATAAGCATGACTCAGCAAAAATGACAATGACTCAGCGAAAAAAGATTAACACTCAAAAACCACTGAAATTGGTTCGGACCGGGGCATTAAGTGAAGGAAATACTAAAGGATGATGGTAGAAATCATAGTCAAGAGCATGACTCAGCATAAATGACAATGACTCAGCGAAAAAAGATTACCACTCAAAAGCCACTGAAATGGGTTGTGACGCGGGCACTAAGTGAAGGTTTTTTCACTAAAGAATGATGGTAGAAGTCATAGTCATGAACATGACTGAGCAAAAATGACAGTGACTCAGCGAAAAAAAAACATTAACATACAAAAGCCACTGAAATGGGTTCTCACGCGCTTGCCTATGTTTACTGCGGCCACTACTGCAGAAAATGCTTACATCATTGTAGAGTGCAATTGTTGTAATTGGCTCGCATTTTCTTGAAGAGGCAAGTTTCTCAAAAATGGTCATGTAACAAGGTCGTACTATATCGCGAACCATGCCTTGAGCGTTTAGGCGTGGCACGTTTCCGAACAACTCGAAGATGGCGCAAGAAGGAGCTTAAAGAAAACAGATATCAAATTTTTGGCGGGAACAATTAGTTTTCAGGCGACTTCTTGCCAATTGAACTTAATGATACGATATGTCACAGTGTAGCGACTCGCAACAAGCAGAAGCACTATTGTGAGAGGCAGTGATGAATGAACAAAAATTAGAGACGTAAAGTTGGAGTATTTGCTGCGTATTCAAGGACACAAGCATTTTTATCTAGCCTTAAAATGACACAGGACCGAAGAGCACATGCTTTAGAGAGCTGTTCGCGCATATTTAAGCTATCGGGCATGTCGCTTCCTGCCTGCCGGAATGCTTCTATTAGTGTACCAACTGGCATCAGTGAATTCTTCGGCTTTCTTGGAGTTTACTCTGCTTCTGCGTGTATTAATTACTACTGCGCGATTCTCTAAACTCCCTGAAGCGAAGCACGACTAATGTTTCAACCATTCTTCTTTCTGGGGTTTTACGTGCCAAAACCAGTTCTGATTATTAGGCACGCCGTAGTGGAGGACTCCGGATTAATTTTGACCCCCTCAGGACCCAAAAGAATCGGTCATTGTCAAATATACGTACTCGGCTCAATTGTGTCCGCTGTTCATTGCTGGAACGCCCAACCTATCTTACTTGATCCGCTGTTTTTGTAACGCCAATAAAAAAAGAAAAAGAAAATTAACTTTGGGGCTTTACGTGCCAAAACCACGACATTGATTATGAGGCAAGCAAGAGTGGGGAATTCTGAATTATTATTCACCACCTGGGGTTGTTCAATGTGCACCCAACGCACGGCGTTTTTTCATTTCTATCCCTTGGAAATGCGGCCGCCGCGGCAGGGATTCAAACCCGCGACCTCGGGCTTAGGAGCGCGCAACGCCAATGCCACTACGACACCGCGGCGGGTGATAAGTAAACATTTTGAACCGGAAACTTGACGCGTAGGTAATTGTAGTGTTTTTTTAATGCTTAAACGAGTCGTCAGCAGTGTATGATTCAGCAGACTAATTACTAGTTAGTTAATTACTAAAGTAATTAGGTCAAATGAGATTTCAGTGTTTAGTTTTTCCAAATGCATTTTCGATGACCCGAAATTGAGGTGACCAAGGTATTTTAATTTTGCCCGATATAGAACAGGGCTTGGGTGAGAGAAAGAGAGAGCTTTTCATTGAAAACCAGAATGGTTTGCAGAAAGATTGAAAAGCGGGCCGAGTTAGTCTGGGAATTACAAGGATGCACACGCGACACCGTACATTTCGAGGCAGTCAAAGGTACCCGCACATATTGAAAATTGTGCAGCATCATTCGCGTTGTGCATGCAATCTGATTAGACTGTCGCTATCATATTGGCGTCAACGTTCGCGAAGAATGCGATACACGAAGAGCGTCTTGCGGAGAGTTATAACCTGATAAGAGCGACAATCCAGAGAAAACGGCCGCCGGAAGAAACCGAAAAAAAAATGCACGCGTAATAATATTCGTACCTCCAAAAAAATATTTTGATGTATTCTTATGACGCCGCAGGGTGGCCCCGGCTAACGTTAGAAAATCTGATAAAAATAATAAACGATACAATCTACGGTTATTGGACCAGCCTTTTTCGGTCGCCAGTTCTCTTCGGCCACAGGGACAACGTTTGCTCTTATTGCCAGTCTAATTAGAGAAGACACATTAAACAAGACTTAACTGCTGAATTGAGGGCGTGACTTCTGATGGGAAAGCGTTAGCCAAGCTGAAACGTACGGCCCCGGTTTTTATGGTTAACCATCTGCACACGAAGTGCTTGGGCGATGATTTTTTTTTTCTTTTGCACAGCTTGGTTAACGGTAGACGAAACACTGTATGAATAAGTGTATACATCATTTTGGTGCCTCGTTTTATTAATGCTCACCGGCGCTAAGCACCCTGGCCAGTATACTATCTTTTACGGCTGCACTAAAGACAACTGGAAATGTTGAAGACTCCAGGGCCACGCTAACCGCTTGAAATTAAGCATCGCTGATAGTAGACGCTATAGATAGGCATCTTGCTCTAGACGGAATCGCGTAATAGACATCGTGTCTCAATTCCGTTGGGCTGCCACAAGTTACACTAAAAGTAACAGTAAAGGTTACACTAAAGTTTCACATGACGAGCAGACAGCTACAACTGCATCTATGAACCTTGGTGTTGCGATTCTTGACCGGGGACAGGGAGGGTTGAGGGATGCAGGGTGGGGGAAAGGAGAGGGGGGGGGGGGGTTCAAAACCTTTCGGTTTCGCCACTGCTCATCAGTATTCAAGTCAGCAGAGTTTCCACAGTTCTACTTCACGAGAAAAAAATGTGTGCCTAATGCGAGGCCTAGCGAAATATTAGTCCTCTAAATTTCGTGCTAGACTACCGCTGCTGTGATTGTCTTGAATACAAACGAGGTGTTTCCCAAAAGATTTCCCGACCCTGTAGCCGCACCGCTGGTAACCGATGTAGTGTGAATACGCCCTGAAACACTGATCCCCTGCTACTTCGAAGAAAAGAATTTCAGTGCCACTTACCACACTTGCTGCCGTGCCATCCGCAGCCACGTCTCACAGCATTCTGCCACATTGAGCAGCGCACTGCGCATGCTCAGCCATTGCCTAGGCGACCGAGCGCAGTGGCCCTGCGTAGCATAGGTCGAGTCACATTTTTTTTTCTATATTTTTGTGCGCGGTCTGCACTTATCGCTGTCATTTATCTGATTTACTACAGCGAACAATTCCTCCAGTTCGTACGAGTGAAGTTCGTATTAAGGCCACTCCCGAGATTAACTGGTGAAAAGAGCGGGACTGAAACGTCCGGCGATTGGTGTAACTTGCAATGTTGCGTCCACTATATGCGATTTTTTTTTCGAGACACGCTGCATGTTCAAAATGCGCTCATGCGTTCAATTGATGCGTTCAATGCTGGACTTTTAAAGGACAAACGATAAAATAATATAGCCACAACTTATCACGCTTGTATCGCGAACAAAGTGTGATGCCGATATCACAGTGTTTCAATGATCCTGCAGCTCGAGCAGACAGTAAGGCGACTGCATACTGCTTCCGCATGCGCATGCGTTAAAAATGCCTTAACAAAATAAAGACTGCGTGTCTTAGGTATAGAGACACAATCAGGGTGCACGCAAGTTATACAAACGCAGGGGTTATGCCAATGAAGAAATGCTGACACCCGTGAAGCACGAAAATATGTGCGTACACGTCTCAGCTCTCGTGTTGCAGGTGAACACCTTTCACCCCCTTTGCGGTATTTTAGCATTTCACATATTGCAGAGTCGTACTTCACGCCTTCCGCGAATCGCTGCGTGATGCGGCCATTTCTCCCGGCCGAGGCCATCGTCATTAAAGGAAAGTACCACCATCTACTCTTTCCTCCGCCGTCTCCTCTCCTAAAGCGCTTGTTTTTTTTTCTTTACTTTTTGCTTGCGAAAGCACGTCGACGGTGGCGCACCTAGAAAGTCCACGTTGAAACTTTCAGGCCAGGCGCGCGCCGCCGCCGCCACCGCCGGCGACTGCGGCTGCGCAGAGGACTTTCAACATGGCTCTGAGGCGGTAAAAAAGAAAATATAAATAAGTGAAAAATGCGCGCTATCATCGTCCAATCGGAGATACGGGAGAGAAGTGGCGTTTATCAAAGTATGGCGATAGTTTTCTTAGATAGGGACTTTAACCATCATGCGTTTCTTGCGCCGCCTGTTGGCGACTCCCCGGCCAGTTCAGCAAAGGGTCATTTGGACATTACTCCTGGCACGGTCCAGGGCATACTAACTACTTACGAGCTGTGAACATTGTTGGTAATTGCTGGGCAGCAACATGTGGGAAATAAAATAAAAATATTCTGATCTAACGCACGTGTTGGAACCTATATGGCAAGGTAATCTTTAGCGAAGCGTTTACTTATAAATGCTATACAACCAAATGCAATGTGCTGTCGTTATCGCTATTCTATGCAACGTTTGATCTCATGGAACGTTTATGCACCGCAGAGGTCACAGATTTAATATCGTGCTATGAACCATTGGCAAAGTGTGCCGAAATGCAAACAGGAGTTCATTTTAATGCACACTAGGCGTCAACGCAGTGAAGTTTCCATGACGAAGGCGATATTTCATGTTTGCCCAGAGAAGAACAGCGAGAAAAGGTACACGCAGAAAGGAGACCGGCATGAAAGACTATAGATAGTTTACACCGACGTCATCGGGGTCGCCATATCAGGTGGGTGCTAGCGCGTCGAGAAGCTGCAAGAAAGGCGGAACAGCGAAACGGGGGCTGCGCGCTGGCGCGCACACGCGCCTTGCGTACGTCGCCACGTGGGCTCAGGGCTTCATTCCACATCGCTATGGGTCCAGCTCGGCTTTCGCCTCCACATTCTTAGAAAGCTCTAAGAATCCCCCGTAATTTTTCTTATTGATTAGTACCAGCATGAACAGCTTGACTCAGGAGTGGGTTACAAGTACATTGTGCAATCATTTCAGCTTAATCAATCACTTTATTATATTTCTTTCGTTTATTATTTCAAGCTGGAACGTCCATTCTATTTTTGCCTGTGCCGTCCTATTCTCGGCCGACACCCGATAACGGCCATGGTCCACAGTCTTTGAGGTCACCATCATAATTGTCATCAGGCTATAGTCGCTAAGATGCTTGTTGCACAGTGGTTGATTCTTTAGCTGAAACAAGACGATTATCCTGCTAATTACTGTAGTTTTATTCTAGCTATCAGATCATTCATTTCACTGAAATCGGTTTCTCCAAATTCTTTATCAACAATGTATTTATTCTCACCTTGATTGTAACCTCATTTAAAGCTCACCCTTCAGTTAGTCCGACTGCTCGCTGTACCCATAGGGGGCCGGGCGCCAAGGACGTCTGGCAACAATGCCGCACGAGAAAAATACATAATGGCGAACGCCTAATAAAGAATGTTTTTCTCACAGTTGCAACCTTGTGTGAGTGTCGCTGCTTGATACACTCGCTGCCATACTAGTCTAGTTATTCCAAAATCTTCCTTGGTTTTTTTTTTCTTTTACTTCGCGTTTCTAATTTTCAAGTAAGAATTTTCTTTAGCTATCTACTGCCGCCCGACTCTTGGCCTATCACCCTTAGTGGGTACGAGCCATGATAGAGGTTCATCATCATCAGGACCCGCGACTCGCGCGACCCGCGCGCCCACGATCCAGAAGAAGAACGGTCTGATCGTCGCATAGTCGTGCCCTTCGCTCCGAGCTGCGATTTTCTCAAACGTTTCTTCACAGTAAGCTCGCCGAGTACAGCCAGGACGATGCACAGTCGCAGCGCACGGAAGAAGATGGAGCGGGAGGTAGGCGTCCTCGCTGATGACGGCTAGAAATTTCTATAGTCTTGCGATCCAGAATCGGGGAAGCAATGCCCGGTGTGAGGCATAGTTCCCTAAAATAACCGCTAGAGAGAACGCTGGTGCTGCGGTCGTTCAGCCATCATGGGAATGGTGGTTAGATGTGGATTTCTCCGATCTTCGTGCTTGTAGGTTCAGACGTTCTTGTGGATTCGTTGATTACGCTCAGAGTAATATACACTTTTCGAAGTACGGAATACGCTGCGAACACGCACAGTCGCTTCCTAATTGCAACGGTTCAGCTTATCGAGGTGGCCAAATCGAAACGCGCCAAGCGTCTCAAAGCGCTGGCTTACCCCGCGATAAATTCATAAGGGCGCTTTATGTCGCTTGTCGACGCATGCGTCCGTGACGTAGTGGTTTCAATATCGGACCTCATGTTAGAGGTCCGGTGTTCGAATCTATGTCGCGTTCGCATCGGACACACATATCACACAACGTTTTATTGAAAAATGAAGAACAATGCCAAGAATCTCTAACTGTCAATCACATTTTAATAACATCTCCCGCGTTGGAGGAAAAAAGAGAAATATTTTTATGAGCTTTACAAAACACTCTTTAGGTGAGGTCTCCGGGTCCGCTTGTCTGCGTCGCCGTGCTGCAGCAGCTTTGCGAGCCCTCGACTCCGCTTGCAGTTGAGCCGCCACTCTCGCCTTTTCATCCATAGCGGGTGCGCCGTTATCAGAAGCGACGGTTATCACCCATGGCTGAAGCGGGAAAGAGAGCGCGCGTCGGGAACGAACGCCCTTGTGCACCGCAGCGCCCCTAGCGGACTACATGCAAACCAGAGCTACGGACGACAGAGAAAGAGCGCGCGTCGAGAACGAGAGAGAAAGAGCGCGCGTCGGGAACGAACGCCCTTGTGCACCGCAGCGCCCCTAGCGGTCTCCATGAACACCACTTCATCCCTCCCTGATTCTAGCTGAAAACGCACTTGTATCTCTAGACGATGTTTTTAAGTTTTTAGATGAAACAGGTTTCTTAAACAAATTTTAATGATCTTTGTTGCTTGAAGCTCTTTCATCAAATTATATATTTTCATCTTGTGCATGGCGCATCATAGCCTTAGTTGCTTTTGCGCCATAAAACCTTACATAACTATCTTGCTGTCGGACATATTTAATAATGTTTACTTAATTATTTATTACGCAGTACTTTCTTTACAATTACGAGTTTACAAAGCCACGAAGCCGTTTGAAGCGAGAAGGAAGAAGTTTCGGCAAATTCATGTACTTCCTATAATTTCCACGCTTGCTGGACCGCCCCCATTGCAGCTTCCGTAGACACTAGAGCCACAGTTACCTCTAGTGATCATTTCATGAAACTTTCGCACCGCTGGTACATGCTGCCTACCGACTCTATCGGAAACCAGCGCTGGCCAGGAGGCGTTGCGGCAGTTTGAGTGTGCAACTAAAATACGCTGACACCGTCTGGTAGGGAGGCCACGAATGGAGGGCTCGTAGTGGAGGGTTCCGGATTCATTTTCACCACCTGGGGTTCTTTAACGTGCACTACAACGCAAGCGCACGGGTGTTTTTGCATTTCGCCTCCATCAAAATACGGCCGCTGCGGCCGGGATTCGATGGCGGCCGCATTTCGATGGAGGCGAAATGCAAGAAAAAAAAAAACACCCCATATCCACAAAGTGAATGATGATGAGTGGGCGAGGCACCGGGGGATCATTGGGGTAACCGTGAATCCCCCGTACGTGTGAGAGCGCGGGAAGCGACGCCAAAACGCCGGAAGCGTTCTCTACCTGAGGTTGGTGGCGCTGATGCTCGGTTCAAGCGCGACGCCGGCAAGCGGACCCAGAGTCGTTGAGAGCGCGGGAAGCGGTGGCAAAACACCGGAAGCGCTCTCTACCTGAGGTTCGTGGTGTCGGTGCTCGGTTCAAGCGCGACCTTCGCGAGCCCTCAGCTCCGGGTCCGCTTGCCGGCGTTGCCATTTTGCTGCAACTTCCCGCGCCCTAGACTCCGGGTCCGCTTGTCTGCGTCGCCGTGCTGCAGCAGCTTTGTGAGCCCTCGACTCCGCTTACAGTTGAGCCGCCACTCTCGCCTTTTCATCAATAGCGGGTGCGCCGTTATCAGAAGCGACGGTTATTATCCATGGCTGAAGCGGAAAAGAGAGCGCGCGTCGGGAACGAACGCCCTTGTGCACCGCAGCGCCCCTAGCGGTCTCCATGAAAACCAGAGCTACGGACGACGACGAGGGACAAGGCTCGGCCCTAAGGTGCTTCGCCCCTAAAACGCCCGTGTGCTTGCGTTGTAGTGAACGTTAAAGAACCCCAGGTGTCAAGATCAATCCGGAGCCCTCCACTACGGCGTGCCTCATAATCAGAACTGGTTTTGGCGCGTAAAACCCCAGAAAGAAGAATTGCTATCGCACTAAAAGACTTGAAGGGAAGCACACTGAAAGGTCCCGCGAAGATGCTTGCATCTAACGTACATAAGGCGACGACCGCTTTGTAAACATGTCTATCTTCTCCAGACAAATATCGGGGCTCTGGCTGCCTCAGACAGATACGAAACGATGTGTACGAAGGCGGAAATGTGAGCCAAGTGGACGCGCGCAGGCGCGCGTCTTGTAGATTCAAACCACCATTCCTCGCGAGGCGCGGCAGACGACAAGTGCACTGGCGCGAGCTTTAGCGCGCCGGCAAGCGTACGTGTAAATTGACCTTAAAGCTAACCTTTCAGAGGCACACGGCGAAACGCAGCGCAAATTGAACACGGAAAGAGGAAACAAGCGGGCGAGCGCTATCTTGCAAATGATAGCGAGACAGCAACTGCGAGATAGTAGCCGTATACGACGTGCTGTCGGTACAAGTAAAGAACATAGTTTCTTTCTTCCGATGTTCTGGAAAAAAATAACGGCGCTTGGTAGACAAGTACACGAGGAAGAACACGACACTGGCGCTGAGACAGTGTCGTGTTCTTGCTTGTCCTTGTCTAGCCAGCGCTGTTTTTTTTTTTTTCCAAAACATGAATTCCCACCAACTCGCCCAAGTTTCCCTTCTAGTACCGTTAATTTCGATGTTAATCCGCCTATTCGGGTGTTCTTTACCTTAATCTCTCTCACGTGACGTTCTCTTCTCTCTATTACAGGAAAAGAAGGTGCATGCTGCGTTGGTAAGACCGCTCGCTCTATTACCACCAGTTATCGGCAAGCAGCAGACTTAGTGGTCATAACGGGTTTTGAGGATGGCACCAGCTTCGATATATATGCGTCGTAAACTTGACGTAAAAATGCGCAGTTGTTCCACCTACGTTTTCATGAAAACACTGTTTTATGCAATGAAGCACAAAAGTAAAAGGAGCGCCAATGTATTTCGTCTGAGAATTTGGATTCGCTCCTTCAGCAGTGGTTCGTACCTTGCGAGGAGGCGTCACAACGTGTACCGAAGAGTAAACGCAGGTATCCAAACTACGTGGCGCACCTCTCACATCCCTTGACACGGGGCACATGATACGACGTAAATGCTACATGTCGTGATACCTACTGGTGGAATACAATGCAATTGCAATGCAGAGTTTGCACGTATCGACGCTACGCGGCGCGCATCTCACATAGCATAATAAGGGGCACGCTACGATGCTGTTGGTGATGATGATTTATTGGCATCTTTGAAACGGGGCGGTGAAAAAAAGTTAGCCTGGTTGATTTAATCAGGTATGCTATGAGCGTTTTTAATTCTAGCATTTTTGTATGCATCTCCTAATGTTCTTTTTCTTCCTCAAAGCTTAACTTTGGACCTTGCGCCGCCACCTACGGAAGAACTACATGGCGTGCCACCTGGTGCAATAATACGCAACTGCAATGCAAAGTGTACACGTATCGACGCTACGCGGCGCGCACCTCGCATCGCGTGACTCCTCGCGCGCTAGGACTGCGTGTATGGGGCAGTGGCGCACCGACGGGGGGGCGGGGGGGGGGGGGGGGTTTACAACCCCCCTCCTCCACGCGTCCAGCCCCACCAGTCCAACGTGTACCTCCAGTGCTTCACTGTTAAATTACTTTGAGTAACACGCTGAAGAAATAAACATCGTCATCATCCCTGGTGTCATTATATTATTATAATTATTAGGCATTTTATTTGCTGTTGGATTCCTCTATACCTAAAGCAAGGAAATTGCATATTATGCAACGTGCTTTTATCCCCCCCCCCCCCACCCGACCACAAAAATTCACCCCCCCTCCCCCCCTGGCAGAGATCCTGGGTGCGCCACTGGTATGGGGCATGTTTCCGCAGCAACTCGCAAGCGCTGGCCTGGCGCAGTGATAGAGTAATTAACTCCCGCGCAGAGGGCTCGGGTCCGATCCTATCGGGAACTGTATTTTTACAGCGAAGCTGTTAAGGGCTATGTACCCGAGGATCGTGTCCGCGTGTAGAAAACGAACCGTCATCATCATCATTGGCTCGAGCAGTGCCGTGTTGAGCGCATGGCCCCTCCTCCCTCTCGGCCGGCTGAGCCTCAGCTATCATTCTCTTGCGCCAGTCGACCTCCTTTTACGTCGCGTTCCCCCCGTGAGTAGAGTTGGGCCTGGCTGCGAGGCTAGAGCGGCAAGCCTGCTGGAAGCTGGGCCCGACGGGAGTTGAGGCCTGCTGGGCGGCTAGGAAGGCGGCGCTACTCGGCTGCTGACGCGCGCTCTTTCCTTGGTGCATCCGGCTGCTCCACGTGCGTCTATTGACAGGACCGCTGATAAAAATTGGAGGTCGCTCAAGCTTCGCCTTTAAGAGTAGAACGCGATAGCGTTATCGGGACCCGTTCGCATCGCATCGTTCGCATACGGCAAGTAGGCTTCATTCACTGCAGCACTCAACGTGGGAAAGCCAGCTTACAAAGACCAAGCCTACACCGATCCCCTTAAAAGTCGGCTTCGCTTTTGAACTGAAAAGCATTGCTGGAAAGACGTTTTCCCAGGGGCAATATAAGTGGTCTTATACTAAAATGTGAAGGCCATAGCACCTTTTTTATTATTTTAATAATTGTTTGCTATTGCCCCGGCGCACGCAGGTCTGGTAGAAAAGCTAAAAAAGGGGTTCGTGTTTGTGTTTCCTCGTAGCAGGTTTCTCGTACATTCAAATTACAATCCGACGCCGATTGGTAAACAATACCACGGCGAATCCGACACCGAATGGTAAAGTCGTACTTTACCATTTTTCTGACGGATTTCACTGAGAAATTTAATTTTTGTTCACCAAAACCTTGCACCACGCGGAGGGCCTGCACGGTCGATGTGGTTGGACGATTTTCTCCGCTACCCGCGATCACACGCCGGTTGCCGACGCTGAATTTTCTGCGACACAGGGGCCCTAAACGCTATCGTGTTAATAGAAGGAAGGCGAGGAGGGCGCGGCGCGGCGGTCTGGTGGCGGGGAAGAGGGAGGCGGCTGCCACGCATGACTGTGCGTGTGTGTGCCCACTCTCCGACTGCGGCGCATGCGCGTAGCCCTGCAGGCCTCGGCCGCCTGTGCCGCCGGCTCTTTCTGGGCTCCTGCCCGTCTGCGAAAAAAGTAGGTCAACGGAGGAGTGGGGTGTAAGAGGAGTTGGAGTTAGCGTTCGTTATATGTACGGAGCATTTTTTTTTTGGGGGGGGGGATGGGATATTCTGTAAGAGTCCACCTAGTAGACTGTTCATTTCGGCTGTCGCGATTGGCTGCAGCTGCACGAGCGAGGAGGAGACTGGTTGGCTCTTTCTAGCTCGTGCTGCTAGGTGGACTCTTACAGAATACCCCCGCTGGGCAACGAATCTTGTCTGGGAACATCGTACAAAAGCGTGAGGAAAGCGCTAGGAACGCCGTCGCCCGTGGACGCCGACGCGTCCCATCACCCGCAGCGCGCTAGGAACGCCGTCGCCCGTAGACAGCGAGCCAATTCTTTCAGAGCAGGGCATTGTGTAGCCATCGTCTAAGTGTTAAAGATACTTCATTGTGCTACTCAGATCCGGCACCGAAGCCTCTTTCCCGAGTACGTAGCGAAGGGGTATTGTTTACCACTTTGTAGCCAAATTAAACGTACCAAAGCCCCCGTATGCGCTAAGCCCCATATAGCAAATCCCACCAGAGCGCCAGCGTCGCTGGACTACCCTCTTCACAGGGTGGAAGGACTGACTCCTTTTTTTCTTTCGCTCCCGGAGATAGCTGCGACGGACACCGGTGGCGGCAGTGGTGGACAACATCGCCAACTGAAACGGCTATTGGAATGAGCCCATAATAGCTTACGTTGTAACACCTTGCATGATGCATAGGGCAGTTGCAGGGTTAGGATCGCCCTAGACATATGAGTCATGGTACGCCCCCGTAATTGTTGCGTCTTGTTATAACAGCGCCAGTCGTAATAAGACTGCTTTATAAATGTATAGTGTAGCACTGTTGTAGCGTTGAGATAATGAACCCTGCTGCCGTTGTTCTTGCATAGCGTGGCTTGGCCTTTCAGGCGCTTGTGGCGCTTTTAGCGAAATTTCCTATAGGGAAATGTATGTAAACTGTCTGAAATAAACTAATCAAGAACCAATTTATTGTATCTCGATAGCGCTGTAGTGATACGAAGGCAGAAGTTATTAGAAGCAGGAGAGGCGCAGACATTCAACTAATCTTTCATTGGAAAGGTAAAAAAGGTTTCATATAGTACACCTAAAAATGAAAAAAAAATGATAATGTACGACGGCATCATTATCGCCTTTGCGCGACAAAAAAAAAAGTTTGACTGCCGGTACTGCGCGCTTGCTGGCTAGATGTTACAATTATTTCCCCCTGAGAGCAATGGACGCTTGGCTCATTGAATCAAACGTTGTATTTTTAATTCAAAGTTATTTCACAGCCAGTGCATGTCTTGTATCTACTTCCTTTTATCTTCGTCTCATTAGCGCTGCCGCAGCACTATGAACGTTCGCCAACTACTATATCTACTTTCTGGAACTCGTTTCTGAAACACTTCTTCCCCGATTCATCGTGGCTTATTTAATTCCGCAGGCCGCGGTCCCTTCAGGGCGGTCGCACATTACCCGTGCCTCGACGGACGCATGAGAGGTCATCGACGTCGCCGAAGTTGCCCAAGTCGCTGGAGTCAGCGACTAGTCGCGACAACAAGGCGGGCGCCAAGCCAGGCACATCGCGCAAGTAAGGAACCACAGAAGAATAACCAAAACCGAGAAGCCCGTTTTTGTTTCTTTTTTAGAGGGGGGAGAGGGGTGGAGGGGGATGTTCGTGAGTGAGTGACAATCGCACTAATCCGGCAGACAATGAAGTTGGGAAAGGAGTAGGTAAAGTTAAGCAAGGGGGGTCGTTTGGCCGAGTTGGTATGCCGCATGTTGTAAGTATCTGAGCACAAAACATTACCCAATTCTATAGAAAGTCGAGGTGTATATATCCACCTCTTAGCCCAAAATTTGACAGGTATCAGGCGGTTGACTGGAGGAGACTTCAAACCGGAACTGACCCGGTACATCTTAACCGCGTGTTTCCGGAATCATACCCTGAGGCCTGTAAAATAGGTCATGATAGAGGAGCCACCCTAGAGCTCTGGGAGTGCGAAATAGTTCGGATGAGAATTGCAGTCGCCCCGGATGAACTAAGGGCGCGGTAGGGAGCCGCACTGACTAGCTCAAATGTCCAGGACCAACTTTGGGCCATCCAGCAAGCCCGGGAAGCTACTCTCTGATGCCCCCGGCGCAGCCTAGACCCAGGCCATCAATTTGCAGGATTGTCAATAAAGTTGTTTGACTCATTCACTCAAAACAAATGCCGAAAGGCACGCACGCTGTCGAGTGAGAGCATGACTAATCGCTTTCCCGTTTTTTTTTTTTTGTTTTTTTAGTTCTGGAGCTTTACCCACGATATCATTATGAGACACGTCGCAGTGGGAGACCCCAAAGTACTATCAACCCTCTGGTATATTCTTTAACGTGCACCCAGTGCATGGTAGGCGGGAGTTTTAGCATTTCGCCGCCATCTGAAGGTGGCCACCACGGTCGGCACTCGATCCCACGACCTCGTGCTTAGCAGCGCCACGGCAAAGCCACTAAGCAGACCACGACGGGTCGGCATCTCTCTTCGCTATCTGTTTCTCGTTGATTTACATTCAAAGATAATGTTAACTGCTCTCGTTGAAATGTTGAAGTAATAACGAAATATAAAGTAGACGAAAAGGCAGCTTTCCCGTTGGTGGGAGCCAAACCCGCATAGAGTGTTATCGCACGCGTAATTCAGAGTATCAGTTAAGCTACCGCAGCGAGCGTCATCCCGCCCACTTCTTTGAAGGATTTGTGTGCGTGTGTACTGCAGTACGTACCGGGCGTTTAACAAAATAGCATCCGAAATATTTCAAGAATGCGGGAAATAATTATATGACACTCTCGATTGCTTTTAATGCAGAGCCATACGTTTAACAGTTACTCGATGAACCAATTATACAATTCATTCTGCAAGTTAAACTGGTGAACTTTTTAACCAAGACAGCCATGCGATGAGAGCCACACGTAGCCTACGGTTCTTGTTGGGTGAATATGTTGATCTAACTAAGCGTCGTCCTTTCGTGTGTGACCCGCGTGCGGTGGTGTTTTTAACTTCGGAAATGCGGACATCTAGTGCTTGACCAAAACTCGTTTGGTCGGGGATGATCACGGCACAGAATACGAACACCGACACCAGACAAAGAATTAAAAGTGTAAAAGAAGCGAACGACGTTTCGGCTCCTGTGCGCGAGCCTTGTACTCAGAGATTACAGGTGAAGTTTGCATGCAACATAAACCTATAAGTACTAAACGTTGGCCGAGTTGGTAGCTATTCATCTTGAAACTGACAGTGCACGCACAAGAGCAACACACTGAGTTGCGAGTCAGCGCCTGTGTGTTGCATTTGCCTTGTGTCCCCGTTTCTTGTGTGTGCGGTATACACTTTCAGGATGAATAAACCTATAAGAAAAAAAAAATGTGGCGCCGTCGGAAGTAGGACGCTCAACCACAATGACGTCATACTTCCGACTGCTGACGCGCGGTGTATGCGCCACCTTTTTATTCCATGGCTACAAGGTACAGACAAGGTATGAACCAAGGTAGTGAAAACCAAAACTTCGTTTGTCTGTCCGGTGCTCGTCATTCGTGTCCAACTAGAAAATAAGCGTCAGTGATCTTTTTAGTCTAAAGCTTAACAGCTGACGCTTCGCGCGCGGTCGTTGCAGGAGTCTTTCCAGAAGTCAAACGCTCGGCTCCGCGGCTAAAGGCAGTCGCCAGAGCTTGAAGTCGCGTGACCCAGGTAAGCAACCTCACCTCAGCGGCTTTGAAACTGTAGGGCTGTATCGCTTGCGCAATTGCACTTGATTGGGTCCGGGTAAATAGAAAAAAAATTGAATTTGTAGTAGGACACAGCCCCTAGGGAACCGGAACTATACAATTGCAAGCAGCTGTGTTCGTTGTTAACCTATATCAACTATCAGAATCGCCCACCCGAAATACTAAAAGGAAAAAGGCCGGCCCATCACCCTTGAAAACACGTGCAAATCGGCAAGCTTAAAGTTTGTGTAATAGCTTGCTCACAAGCAGGTACGTATTACTAAATGGTGCGTTTCATATCGAAAACAGCGCTTATACGAAACAGGAGCTCATAGATATTCGAGGAATACACGTTTTAAGAGCCTCAAGCGGCCATTTTTTTCCGACAACAAGAGACTGGAATAAGCTTGATAATTCAACTGCTGGCACCAATTTATAATCATACTCGTAGATCTTCTTGCATCGCACGAATAGGTCACATCAGTCTTAAAAAAATTTAGAACTAACTCCTGTTCAATGATCAATCTATTTATTCTTCTATATGTAGTACCATATATTTGTAGCTTCCGTGCTGGAGAAGCTCCGTTGCTCACTGTGTTCAAAGCAGTAAAGAAATTACGAAAATAAATGTTAACTTGCGGGTTAACAGTTTGTAGTTTGAGTATTATGACTGATTACGGCCGATTTTGTCGGGAACGCACACAGGTTTATTTATATCGCATTGCAGCCATCTTGGAAGCTCTCCACCGCAGGGTTGCCTTCCTACATTCCAAAAAGCGTTATGCGTGGACACTACATTTACCCAATGGAATTTATCCGAGAAGCACAGCAGTATAACAATAGCGCAACCCTGAACTGAGGGCTTTGATTTCCTTTTTTTTTTCATAAGTAAAGTCTCTTCTGTCTCTTCCTCTCTGTCTCTGCAGAAGTGCCTCCCGCCAACATCGATCTCTCGTTGCCGTCGCATTTAGACACGGCGAAGTCACCCCCGCCATCGTCACGCAAGCACGCGGTCGTCTGCGCCTGCTGCAGCGTCGCCCTGGTGGTCGTCGCCGCCATGGCGGTGTCGTCCGCCTGGTTCGGGCACAAGGCCTGGATCGCGCACGCGCACTGCCGCACCAAGGAATGCGCGCGCGTCAACGCCATGCTGATGGAGGCTCGAAACGCGAGCGTTCCGCCGTGCATCAACTTCTACCAGCACGTGTGCGGCCGCTGGTCGCTCAACCACAGCGGCTACTCGGTCTACGACAGGCACGCCAACGAGTTCCTCAACAAACTCAGCCGACACCCTGATAAAGGTCAGGGATTGCGGAAGCCCACATCCTCTCAATCGCGGTGTGCTGCAACATGGAGACGCAACTTTTCTTCGAACATTGCGACTCCACTCTTAACGTCGTTGCGCATAAGTTACATTAAGTGTGTGTAACGCGTTTGCGGAGTGTTCCAACTAGCAAGTGCCACCTACGTGAAACTAATGTCCTTGGGCGTTGCCTCTTCCATCGGTGGTGAGTCTTGCCAGTGCCACTGTTGACTTCGTGATGAAAATTTTTGGAAGAACGCGTCTCAACATGAATGTAGACGTTAATGCGATTAGCATTGAAGGAACGTGGCGACACACCGTATTGGCACATACTACGTGGCACATAGTTAACCAAGTTGGCGTCCCGGAGAGTTACTAAAGAGCGGCGCATACCACGTGGTCCTTAATCAGTGAACCAAATTGGCGTCGAAGGGTTTCATTAAAGAGCGGCACGTACGCATTGGCCCATGTGTTTATGCCGTTCATCAAGAAGGAGTCATCGGAAAGAAAGTGAGAAAAAACAGCGACAGTGAATTGGATGCACAGAATGGACACAAAAAGGACCATGGTGATTTCCAAGAACGCGAAGAAATTAGAAGGGAAAATCTGTACGACAACACGAAGGGCAGTGCCTTGCCATTTGAGGCTCGAGCCGGTTGCCTAGGGACAAAAACATACCGCAGCTAATATTCGCAGCTAGATGAGGCATGTGTATGCTGCAGCAAAAATGCGGAGACCGCTCTGCACATCCTAATGGAATGCGAAGGGATCCACCCAGTGAGAGCAGTAGTAACGCGCACCTGCCAGAAGCGCTTGGGTTTAATGTGGACGGAAGCATCAACCGGTCAGCAGTCTAGACAAGCAAGAGTCGTTTTGAGTATTGGTGGAGAAAAACCAGGGAAGAGATTGATAAAGACCGCATCGGTTACAGTCATAGGCAGCAGTACAAGGTAGAATTTGAAGGCAAACAAAAAAGATTAATGGAGATGTATGCAAAAATGCTAGATAAAAAACATCTATAGCATACCTGATTAGATGAAGCAGGCTAGGTGACTTTTGTCACTGCCCTGTTTCAAAGGCGATGCTGTTAAATCATCATCATAATTATCATAGGTTGAGGCAACGAATTATCCGTGCCTATGTGCTGCAGCAAACAAAAGCCTCTTTTATATCGCCGAACTGGTGAAATGGACTCTTCGTCCACATATACATAAGTGCTGCTGTCTGCACCACACCTGGATAAATAAGCAGTCCTGGTTGTCAATACCGGTTGCCAATACTAATTGACTTTAAAATGTATTGTGTCAAGGCTTGAGTAGGTTGGAGTTATGCGGGAGCTGTTTTCGTTCACTTTCTCGCTTTTTCCCGTATATGTGCTCAAACGATGAACCTACTCTCGTTCATTGCACGTTCATTCGATTCGCCCTGCACACGGTGAACTAGTTCCCGTAAGTTCGAAGCCAGTTCATGCTGATACAGGACTGGCAGGGCACGACCTGGACGAGCCCTGCACAACGTCTGTCTGACGAGTGCACGGGAAACGCAGCGAACTCGTCCCACACGAAGCCTGCGCTGTGTGAAACGAATGGCGACGTGCATAGAGCTGCCATGTCGAGCCCGTGAAACGAATAGAGAAACGCCGGAGAATCTAATGAACCTCCACTCGCTGCTTTTTCTTTTTTTCTTTTTTGTCACGGCAGACTGTGGTGGGCAATCAGGAAAGCCCGACCGAGAAGGTGGCGCGCTTCTACCAGAGTTGCGTCGCCATCGTGGTGGAAGGGCGGGACCGGACTGCTGAGTACCACAAGGCCTTCGAGAGGGCGGGCGTTCTCTGGCCCCGAATGGGGACGGGCGGCGACGCCTACATGGTTGAAGCCAAGATCCACGCCTACTTTCACTTGAGCTCGATGCTCCAAATTCGCAGGGTCAAGGACTATGGTGGCGAGGTACTGTATCGCGCCGAACGTCGACGCGGTTATTGTTGTTGTGGAATCTTCTATAGCTGCGAGTAGGGCGAGAGGTGAGAGGAAGCTATCGCTCGGGGTAGAGGACAGGATCATATTTGAATATATTGGAAAAGAGGAATGAATTTTTCTCGGCAACCGCTGGGGCAGCGGTTTTATGATAATTGTTGCATTTCAATAAAGCAGTTAAACTCTATTAACTGCAGTGAAGTGGACCTTCAATTTGTCATAGATATTTTGGCACATTTCAAGAAGAACTGAAGTATGGGAGTTTACAAAACGAACTCAGCAAAAAGGAAGAAAGACAAAAGAAAAAACAAGGTATATCAATATTCTGTGAACTGCATCAAACTAAGCTAAAGTAACGAAGCTAAAGCGAAGAAAATTAACATAATATACGCTGCTCTCTAATCTAAGTGGGACTTTCCCAAACCCTCGTAGGCATTGCAACCACTTCAAGTAAACTGTAAAATCAAACATAAATTTGTCCGCTTTAATTTCTCAACAGATTCAGTTGGCAGAACTGCGATATCTGGTTTTGGCGCAACGCATTTTTGCGTTTTATATGTGTTTCAATGGGGAAATTGGAGCTGGCCCCACGCTGAAGCTCCCTATTAAGCTTGGTTCACATGCAATGATTACACAATCCATAATTCGCATCTGCGATGTTCTCTTCAGGAGCACTTAGTAAAACAAATAATTATTCCCGACGCAGACATATTTAGCCGGCTTCGGTAAAAATGAAGTAAAACAAACTAGGAGACACTTTCGTGAAATGGAATCCGTACATTAACTCACTGCTATATCAAAACCAAAAAGTCAGCAGGCACGTCACAGTGAGATGATACGGCGCCTTGCTTGTTATTGGGTACCCGTCACATGTGTGATTTAGCAGAGAGGCAGCCACCTCCGAACGTAAAAAAAAAAAAAAATGCACGAACGAAGGTGCCGATGGCACACTTGCCACACCTGCGAATTCGCGATGCTAATCGTGAGAAAAAAAAAATTGCACAGTCAGATGCAGGCCTTTGGGCGGCGTTCACACCGTACAAGACTCAGTGGTAGAGGCACGGTTCGGTCGCACGCCGTTCAGTTTTACAGCACCGCGACTGAAGTCGCAAAGTGCCTGGAGGCTGGACCAATCAGAGAAGCAGGAGCGGGACGTCGGTGTTCGCTGACGCTTATCATACGTGGCGACGGTGGTGCGTGCAGACTCTAGTAAACTCGAATCGCGAGATATTTTCGGTGTGGTGACAGCTACGCCGTGTTTGCCAGCGTAGTCATTCATCGCTGTGAGTAACTCCTCGGCTTCCTTGAGTCGCGGCCAGTTGGTCGCCATTTTTCAACTGTCAGGGCCAAATGCAGGCGTGAACGGACGTTATACTCCGTCTCCTTACATAGCAAGCAAGGCTATACAGCTGAGCAACGTTTCGAACCACCTCCATCCGCGACCAAAAAACAAAAAGTACCTGCCACATGATAGCAAGGAATAATTTCAAGAATGTGTAATTTGGCCTGGCGTTGACATCGCGCGCTAAAGTAGCAATCTTGGAAGTGCCACGTGGAAGACGTCTTATATATTAACCTATTATTCAGGGAAAGACGAGCGCATACGACACGTTAATACGGCCACCCTTATTGCATGGCTTCCACGGATCTCCCACCACCGTGCATTCGCGACCAAAGCAAAAGCACATCATATGCTGTAAGCGCAAGGCCATACGAACTTTTACCTTATTTGACGTAACATGAACTCCGTACGGTATAGCTTTATACATCGAGAAGTTATTCGGTTAGAGACGGTTAGATTCGGCTCCACGCAATTAAACCCCCACTATCAGTCACGACGATGTTATGTGATGCTCTTTTGTCGACTGAGAATAGGCCAAACATACGGTACCCATTCTTATCTTTTAACTGGTGCTGAACCTCCCAACTGTGGTAGATGCGGCGAGAGGCTGACCGTCCTCCACGTCTTGCTGGGAGCGTCGGGAAGCAGAACCTGAACGAAAAAAAAAGAACTTTCCCGTAGCAAACCGACGGCTTGTCCCTCTTCATCCCGCGCCCCTTCTCGGCGCAGAACCGTTCTTCGAGACCAAATCAATGCTCAATTCTTTAATCACGTTGTGTTGCACGTTATCAGTCCAAGAAATTTGTAGTGCGCGCCCTCTTTCTATAGAAGGTGCTGCTGCGATAGTACAGTGTCGTGCAAGGCAAATAAATGCATCTGGGCCTGTGCGCTCAAGGGCCGCGGTGAGGCGGTGGTCCAGAACTGGCAGTGACAGATTGTATTGTATTAGCCACCTGTGTAATATTTTTCATGCTCAGAGCCCACATCCCCGGTAACTGTCCGAATGATAATATTACGGAATGACGCCTGCTACAGCCAATGTTTTAGGCCTCTATACAGCCATGTTTTGTCATTTACTACTTTATCAACTCCTTCATGCCATCCTTTTCGTTGCTCTTTGGCGATCCCTGGCCCTTGCACCCATAAACCCCATATATCATCATCATCATCATCACCATCATCATCGGCTAGAGGCCTCGCAAATGAAAGACCAGTTCACTACGCACACTGATTGAGTAGCTTCCGCCACGTTTTCCGAACACCACAGAAGTCAGACTCGCCGTGAGCAGTCTGTGCTGCAAGTTATTCCATGATTCCGGCAAATTTTGCGAAGCCGGGCCCAAAAGCTACTAAAAATCCTAGTTACCTTGTCACGTGTCGTAGGCGCCGTCAGTGCTGGTGCGTAACTATATATAGCCATCATAAGCCATCCCTAAGCCCTGAGCGCTTGAGCGCTCTATCCTGTTTTCGAGACCCCAGAAAACGTCCGTTCATGCATTTTCTGATAGGCAAGTTAGGTAAACAAAAATAAGTATTTTGTCCTCTATGTAATTAAAAGTATCCCGGCCACAAAATATTACGCACCATGAAATCTGAGGAAAAGCTGAACATCTCCGCAGCTTCACAATGCAGCCTGGTATTTGCATTTCGGGCTCTACTACAATATGCTAACAACATTATAGTATACAGTTTTACTAGCTACTGTTACAGGCTGCTCGGGTATTTCCTGAGATGCCGTTGTCCGTAAACTTTTGTGGCCGGGTGTACAGGCTTTTGATGGATGTGTAGAGATAAAATGAATGTGCCCTGTGCGTCAAGCTCAATTGTATGGTGCTCTTGTACTTTGCAGTGAAAATTATTTGTCGAACAAAGTAACTCTGCAGTAAATCTGGTGCCAGCCGGAGAGTTCTATATATTGTCAGCCTACGGTAACTTGTGTTGTACATTTTATCCATCAAACTTAGCGGGCTCTTGCAGAGGCCTTAAGCGGAAGTCTTTAGCGTCTCGAGGGTGTAAACAGATAAAGTGGAGGCTTCACCTGAAGGGCGAAAATTTGTCACCCTTAATTGCTTAACCACGTAATGTAGGCCTATATATATATATATATATATATATATATATATATATATATATACAGGGTGTCCCAGCTATCATGCAGCACGATTTTAAAAAAAAGGAACGGCGTTCCGCGAAGCAAACCTAGTGCGTATTGTTTCCAGTACAGTGGAGTAGCCGCCAGTAATTTTTTGCGTTACTGAGATTTCATTAGGTAATTGTAAATAATTATCTAACTCGAGAAGTACTGTCCTAATTATCAAAGTGTCAATGAGAAAGTTCTAGAGCAACATCACAAACTCCCGATACAGCTCTCTGTTGCGTAATACGTGCTACATAAGTGCTTTCTTCCGAGTGTGAAAGAAGTCCGCTCATACACGCAGCTTTGCCGCGCGACTGGCCGCTCGAGGCACTTTGCGTGCATTCGCGGGCTTCTTTCATGCTTGGAAAGCACTTTTATGTAGCACGTATTGAGCAACACAAAGCTGTATCGGTAGTTTTTCATGTTGCTCTACAACTTTCTCATTGACACTTTGATAATTAGGACAGTACTTCTCGAGTTAGATAATTAATTACAATTACCTAATTAAATCTCAGTAACGAAAAAATTACTCGCGGCAACACCACTGTACGGGAAACAATACACACTAAGTTTGCTCCGCGTAAGGCCGTACCTCTTTTTTATAAATCGTGCTGCGTGATAGCTGGGACTCCCTGTATATATACAGGGCGTTTATTTTGAGGTTCTATGCAATTTTTAAAAATCGCCTGTGGCGGGTAGCATCATTCTTATCGTTGAGCTGGGTTATTCGCAGAGGCGGACATTAGCACGAGAGATCAAAACACACATGCAACTAATGAACAAAAAATTGACTAATGCACTTCTCAGTTAATTACTTTACGACACATATTGCAATTTACGATTTGGAGCCGGTGAGTGTGCAAGACACATGTACTTGAAATGAATTTCCAGTGTGACACTAGTTTGGAGATATTATTTCGCAAAGTGTGGGACGAAATACATGGACGTTCCAGTTACTTTTGCGTGTCAATGTATAAAACAGCATTTCGGTAAAAAAGTAAGTGGAACAACAGTGCATTTTTACGGCTTGTTTGATGTAACAGCGCAAAGCCATAGCCATTCCGTGGCGGGTAATAATTGAGGAGGATTTAACGAACTGTGCAATATACTGCGCTAAAGGGGGTCTTGTGTATGAGGCTAATTCTGAGCCATAATGTAATTTCGCAAACGCGACTGAACTTGAAAAATTAAGCGAATCTTTCAAGGCAAGTGAAATTGCTTGTAAGCTTTTGTAACATGGTATAGATACGAAATTTCATCATTTCATGCAACGATTAAATTCACAGTTGTTAATAGTAGCTTCCTCTTCGAGTTTATAATTTTTTTATCAAACATTTCATGCTGTTAGCGCTGTTATATTGCATTTGCATTAGTTTCAGACTTGAATAAGTTTGTATCATTTTCCTGTTACATTGTTTGTTTGCTTTACTTCACCATTTAGCCATTCTGCTATGTGAAATGTTTATTGAAGCGTACTACTGTTCTTGAATTTGCACATTATAGACATGCAGCTTGTTTTGAGCGGTCTCTTTGACAGTTCTCTGGGACAGCCTAAAGTAATTAGGCTCATTAATGAAGTCATGACGTAAACAGGAAGTCAATGAAACATGAACGTGAATAGCACCGTGGTGTGCAATCACTCGCAGGTGTACCTCCGCATTTCGCCGGCCAACGCCCAAGCCGTTTGGCGGCGGAACTTGCCCCTGCTCTTCCGACACAGCTCCGGCGACACAAGCACTTACCGCGACTACTACGACAGCGCGTGCCGGGCCTACGCCGCCGGGATGGCCGGAGTCGTTGGTTTCGACACCTTCTTCGACATCGAGAAGCAGGTGTATGAGAAAACACATTTCGACCAGAGCGAAGACCGCAAGAACCTGACCAGCCTGACCAGCCTGGCCGAACTGAGTGACGTGATGAGGAACGATAGCGCGCAGCAGCTGACCAACTTTGTAAATGCGACCTACGATATACCCGTCGAAACTAGCGTCACCGTGAAGGGACCAGAGTATTTGAAGCGCTTCGGGGAACTCGTCAGCGAACTTGGCGACGACAAGGTGATCTTGTACCTCGGCTGGCTGCTCCTGCAGGTGAATCGGTCAAGTGTGCTTCGCCCGTCGAATACTTTATCTGCCTCTTTGCGGCTACGTTTTTTTTTTTCTTTGTAACCTAACCTAATATCGACCAGTTACAAATTAGGACAACACGTTTTCAAGTCCTCAAAATTTTTACACTTTTTTTTTCTTTAAGCATGACGCGAACTTTGAAGAAAGAAAACTTTTTGAGACCTGTAGCACTAATATAGAAATCACATCATGCCGGTCGTCGTAACTGCAAAAATGTATCACGGATACTGTCCTTTTATACATAACGCGTTAAAAAATGAAGTAGTCGCTAGAACTAGATGCGCTGGTTACTCTTGAGCAGAGCGCGTTCTCACGTTTGAAACACTAAAGGACCAGCACTGACACAGAGCAGCACTTTGAGCAGTGGTCAAACAATGAATGCCACTGCAGTCAACGTTTCGACAAGGCAGTCAAGCCGTTGGAATTCTCGTCATACCACGTTGTGCCCATCTTAAAATAGCAATGTTTCATTGTTATTGTTATTAATATTATTCGAACTAAAGCGACTTACCGAGATTTTTCTTGGTTAGCTTAGGGTTACATATAGATACACTTAAACCTCGATATAACGAAATCGGTCAGATCGGCAATTGGCTTCGTTATATCCAAAAAATTATATTAAAATTCGTTACATCGAGGTTTTAACTGCAGCGCTAGCTTAAAGGTTTTAAATGCGATTAGCATTCTTAGGGTACTTCCGCCCCTTTCCGGTCGACGTGTCCACGTCTGTCCAACCATTTTCCCCGACCTTCAATTAAACAGAAAAATCCTGTATCGCCGGAGCTGGGCGCAATCAAACTCGCGTAATGCGGGTTCCTCAAGCACAGCACCCCAACGGCCTAGTATTTAACATCAGTAATCTAATATTCCTTTCTAATCTCTGTCTACTTGCTGCGAGCGCTTCACAGGTGCACGCCCGACTGGTGCCCGTGCCCGACTGGTGCCCGACTGGTGCCCGAGAATGCCCGTTCTCCTAGCTGACAACGAATAAACGCTGTACGCGTGAAACAGACAGCCATGCAATCGTGTCGTAGTTCACTCAATGTCAGATATGCTGAATTGTGCAGTTCCCTCGGGACACAACTGAATGGTGTTGGGAGGCCGCGTTTATTGAAGCTTTCTTTGTGGGGTCGGGAGGTCTACACGCTGTGGTCTAAGGTGGCACTGTGGTGCACTGGTGCCAATCTTAGCCTACTTCCCCTGCTACAATTTTCTTTTTTTAATTAACGAAGGGGGTCTTCAGTAACAGCGCTGCCGCGCCCATCCCCTGTGTGTAAAGTAAAGGAGCTGAATACAAACCAGGTGAAGGACGCGAGGAAGTGCATGCACTCGTACATTGTCTGCATTGATACGCCCCCCCTCCCCTGCACTGCTATGGTCAATGTAACGATTCCAGTATACCCTTGTCGCATTTTACACGTCATGGACAAATGTAGCCGTGTTATATATGCGGCAGGCACACGTGCTGACTAAGGCTGCATGCGCTACGTGTTTATTGCACGAGTAAATTTACAGTGGGAACAATGAATTGTGAAATTTCTGCATTGTCATGCTTAAAAAAAAATTTTATCCCCCATCATACTGCAAGAGCTCGCATTGCGTGGTGCGACATTGATTGCGCAAGTTAACCGAGATAACACTGGCGAACAGGTATCTTTCGGTGGGTAGAATCGAGACTTAAGCAACAAGAAAAATTCACAGGGTCTCATGTTATTCCTAAGACTACTTGAAGGCGAAAGCCCAAGTGCCGATGCATTAAAGACGAACACATGACGTACACGTCCCCCTTAATTCGCTTAGTCTACTTCGCTTAATTATCGTTCTTTATTCGCTTACTCATCCTCTTAAGTTGCTTAGTCATCCCCCTTAATTTGCTTAGTCTACTTCGCTGAGCCATCCGCCTAATTCGCTGAGTCGTCCTCTTAAATGGCTTAGTCATCCCTCTTAATCCGCTTTTCATCCATCTTGCTTGCTTATGGGAGTATGAGTGCTTACGGGGGTATGAGCCATTGACGATGATAGTTTGTGTACCTTTCGGACTTTGAAGATCGATTGAACGATGAGGCATATAAGGCTTTCGCCGTAATGATAACAGTGCCACTGCCAATTGGGTTTGGTCAGCCGGTTCCTGCGGAGTGTTGGCGTCACCTGTGTAGTGTTGGCTTTCCCGCAATGCAGTGGAGCCCGTTTTGACCACGTGGTGGCGCTCGGCGAATAGCGGCGCCAACCTCTATCACTATATATTGTATCAGTCCCTACGCCTGCAATGACGCCAGTTCTATGAATCACCTCCTAGCATTTCCTCCACCAATACTATAATTGTATCTTACTTATCTCGACTGCTGACCAGCTGTGGCAGCGCCAGAGTTCCCCCTAGTAGTTTTTGTAGGAACCTCATATGATGTAAGCTGAGCCTCCGAGATTGGGAGGCCCGCGCCGTACAGCTCGGAGGCCATTGGGTAAGCGACTGCCTAGTTAAGAAGCGAACATCCCGCAACTGAACGACACTTCACGTCCTGACGCAGCTGGTGTGGCGCGTGCTGGACCGACGCACGAACACGCTGTGGCACCAACACTTCGGTTCGAGAGTGTCCTCGCACATCCTGAGGCAGCAAGAGGTCGACTGCCTGGAGCTCACCGAGCAGATGCTCGGGTGGGCGCTCTTCTACCGCTTCACGTACGAAAACAGCGGCGAGAACACCACCGAAATGGTGGAACAAATGGCCGAGAATATCGGCCGGGCCTTCAAGCAGCAGCTCTCCTTCAACCTGATATTCAATGAATTGCATATGGCCGAAGAGAACATCACGGTGCGCACTCGTCGTCTTTTTCTTACGTTCTAATATGAAAAAAAAGAAAAAAGAAAACCGTTGAAAGCTACACATCGAGTGACTATAATGCGATGGCACTGAGATCCTGTCAAATAGACTGTTGTCTATCGACGAGTTCTCTTGGGTCATGGTCCTGTGAGTTCTAACATTATGACATGCACTGGCGCTGTCTACCTGCTTCACGTACAACGTAACTCTACGTCACTCTAACTACTATAAATCACCGCCCTAACACAAAAAATGAGAAAATAAAAGTGTCGAGTACTTCTGAGGTTGATCTCAACATGCTCAGCGCAAATATGTGCACGTAACTTTTGTGATTGCCCTATTCCGTGACGGGGCTCCACTTATTAGCAACAGCGCTATTATGATGCGCCCCCTCACCATAGTGACTGGCATTTTGTTTTGGTTCGGCTTGTTTTGTACTCTGTGTGATAAAATGATTCGTTTTTCTGCGCTAATTTATCAAACTTTACTGTGTACGTACTGATTGCACTGCAGTTACACTCTGCGGAAATTAACGGGGGCGCTAGCTTTTCCAAAACGTTGACGCTTATTAAAAAAAAAAAGAAAGTAAAGACAAAGAAGGAACATCGCGGCTTGGTTGGTAGCGGGACTTGGCCTTCAGTGGTGACGCATTCGCATGCGTAAATAGATTCGTGCTATTAAGCTGCACGGGGTAAACGATTGGCTGCACGAAAAGAGCACGTGACGAGCGCTGCGGCGGCTGCGGTAGGATTTTGGCTAGTGTGGTTTTTCGCTGGGCACACATCTAGTTACTCCATTGGTCGAGTAAATTTAGGCCATCGCATTTGCCCGTCGAATGCTGCACACCGTATCATCCCTGCATAATTTATTTATTTTATTTATTTATTTGTTATTACCTGCATCGCCCCGTAGGGCATTACAGCAGGGAGGTTACAAACTTCATTAAATACATGAACAAATTATTTCAATGCGTGGAAAAAAGCATCATTTTCTGTGATGTATACAATGCTTGATGGCAAACTTTCAATCTCGAACAGTTCTAACAAAAAAGGAATAACGGAAGACGTCACCCTTAAAAGAAAATTCCCTGACCTTCAAATCTCTAGTGTAGGTGATATTGTCACGTAGTAGTGACGGTAAAGAAAACATTCGTAAAACTGTGTATGACGAAACTGGTTGTTTATTGGGCGAACCTGTGCCCACAAAAGCAAGCTACACGCAAAGCACAACGATAGCGGCGAACACAGTCGGCGGTCGTCGAAAATCTGATCAGCGGCGAGACGCGTCGGCTTTTATACCTGAGTCATCGAAGGTTCCAGATTAATCCCTGATGCCCGCGTGTCTTCCAGAAAGTTCTAGACAATTCGCGTCGGTCACACAATCAGATAACATAAGCGTCGGTGAAAACAGGCAACGAAAAGAAGCATCGATAACGTTCTAGAAACTTCCGATACAGGCGCGTCCTGCGCCGAGCGATAACGTTTAACATTTGTTAGCCGGTGGAAAGTGGCCACCGGTGAAAGATAAACATGTATACGTGTCAATATCGTCACATTTATTACTTAACCGCAAACTGATTGGCCGGAAATATATTGTAAGGTGGCAATTTCGTAAATTTTATAGCGTGTATTTTTAAATAACAGTCCAGCCGAAACGTCAAATGAAATGTGTTTTACTTTTACACGTGCGGCCGCAACGTGATTGGTGAGAAAATGTTGCAGCGGGGAATACTGTAAATTTTATAGCGTACACATTAAAATAACTTCGTCACGTCTGCATAGTGCAAGGTTCTGGTATGTCTCATTCATTTCTTGCGCGTAGGCAGCGAACGGTTGCTGGAAATGGTGCGAGGTTGATGTTTCTCAGCACTCAGTGACACAGAGAAGGCGAATGAATGTATAGTCGGGTGCAACTTAAGAAGACAGGAGAGGCCCCGCCCTGATGACCGTAGTGCGGCAGCCGATTTCCTCCGCGACTAAAGAAATAGGCCCGCTGACGCGACTCACCCCGTCTTGAAGCGCGGGCTGCCATGTTCTCCGTCGGCGGGGACGTCCGGCTCATGACGCAAATCTTTAGTGCGCGCCCATGGGTGGAGGTTCATATGCGTCCGCCTTTGAGGGGGCAAATGCCGCTGCCTTATAAAGTTGTACCCGACTATAGTTTCCTGTTATAGTGCAGCGAAAGTCAGTATACGCAGTAAAATATCGCGAAAAATTTCATGGGTGCGTAAAGTAGTCGTAATGTTTTTTGCACAATGCCGTACTAATTGGAGTAATTTTATGTGGTGATAGTAGACCGCCGATCTAAGCATTTCTTATTCGATTAGCGTTTAAGAAACTAAGGACATTCCAAGGACTGTTAAAAGACTACCAAGAAGATTGTAGCCAGCGCGTCACGAATGCAGATCTTTCGAAGTTGACGAATACGACGCCGTGACTACGGATCTTGTAGCCTTACCACGTTCAGGACGGCAAATAACAATAACAACTTCGGCCATTTGTAATTGCCGCAGAGCAGTGCCTTTTTACACCCCGCACACAAGCGCCGACCAAAGTGAGCACTCGATCCTCCAGGGATCGACTGTCCCAGGAGCTCATGGGATGAGCCCCTCGATACTACAAAATGTAGCGTTCCGGGGGTTCTAAAATAGCCTCTCCGCTACACATACGATAGTTGGCGGTGGTCGAAGACAAGACACCAACTTGCTGGACAAACCCACAAAACCATATATCGCAAGCTGCGCGAGAAGACGGCGGCTCGCTGTAAGCCGTGCAAGCGCTATACCGAAACCAAGCGGTGTCACGTGATCCAACTTTCGACGCAAGGACGACAGTAGCGTCAGCGCCTCCAGCTCGCGCCCAATATTCTTGCCCCGTGCCCGATGCCTCGAAATTTATTGAAGGTCCCGCGATGGCCACAAGGACATAACCTGATTGCATGCAAGCCTAATTATAGCTACTTGCAGCGCAATGTCTTCGCTCAACTCGTTCTCCCTCGAGCACCTCTAACATTTGCAGTTATGGCTGCAGACAGAAACATATTTCTTGAGTAACCTAAAGTTGTTTTACGTAAAGAATAATGCTTTAGTGACAGTTGTCGTGCTGCCACCAGCTAAATAATTGTTATGGTACCATTGTAATTGAGCTCTCTGCAGCGATCATCCCTGCGGCGTTTTAAATTCTTATCAATGCGCGCGCAGACCCAACGTTACACTTAATCGGATGAAGAAGCTTAAATGGCATTAACATTGCCGGTGTGTGTCGCACGCATTAGCAGGAAATAGTAGGGAAGCTTGGGCAAGTTGTTGAAAGTTCGTATTTGACAAACAGCAGCCTAGCTAGCGCTGCTTTTTTTGTCGAAAATATGGCAATATTTTGTTCGGCATTACGTCGTTTTCGAAAACCTTGCGCCAGTGAGCGAGCACTCGAATACGTTTATGCGTGTATTGGTGTATTGGTGTACATATGAGGCTTGAGAACATGACGTCACCCGCAGGAGCTCCTGTTCTACCGCAAACGCTTCACCGAGGCCAATCTGCGCCAGCGGCTGGACCAAATGGGCCACATGACCGACTCGGCGGTGGAGAATTGGCGCATCGTGGCCAAGGCCAGGCTCATGATGTCCGAGGAAGACTGGAGCGACATGGCCACACACTACGTGTGGTGGCTACGCACCAAGCATATCTACACGCTGTACAGCGCTATACGAAAGACCCTGCGAGGCCCGCCGCTGTACGGAGAGCTGCCCCTGTTCGGCGAGCAGTCGACCGAGGCCGCCAACTACGGTGCGCTGGGCACGGTCATCGGAGAGGCCGCCGTGCGGATGATCGAACGAAAGGTGAGCAGCTATATCTATGGCCCGACGCCTATTATCATACTAAGCGTATGGGACGCGATTGCTTTCATGGGGACCTCGTTCGGCACAGCCTGGGCAAACGCGAGCCGTTTGTTCTTGCAAAAAAAAAAAAAAAGGGGGGGGGGGGGGGGGGCGCGGGTTCCACCGAAGGGCGAAGCAGTGAAAGAGATAGGAAAGTGTAACTTTGCGCTAGAACTCCCCGGACGATGTTCCAGCCAAACACGGCTGCTATTATACGTGGGTGCGCCAATATTTCTGACGCCATTATACGCTCCAACACATCTTGCAGGGTCTGTAATGGCACTTTCACCGGCGAAATTACATCACTTTCATATTGGGAGCACTAACATTGTTTCGCACTTTTTTCGTATTCTGAGAATCTGAGCAGGTTTAAGATACAAGGCGTGCGCCGTGAAAGAAATGTTTCACGACATTAACTTTCGCTCCCTGCAATTCTAAAAAAGACATATCTGAGGGATATACGGTAAGGAACACGAAACTGGTTTTAGCAACTTTTCCGGTTGAATAGTATAGCGTCTACCTCGTATATGAGGCATAGATAAACATACAAGATACGTATACACTAATATACACGGAACATCACGGCGACGGCAACGCCTACGGTCAAACTTTACCTGCAGTGTCCATATGACACGATATTGTCATCAGAGGGCGTAGAATGCAGCGTTTGCCGGGTACGACCGCATTCGGTTCAGACATATATATATATATATATATATATATATATATATATATATATAGCGGTACAAGGTAGATAGAGATGTTTTGAGGAAGAGAAAAAAAGATTAATGAGATGTATACAAAAATCCTACAATGACAAGCATTTATAGCATACCTGATTAACTCAAGCAGGCTAGGTGACTCACACCGCCCCGTTTCAAAAGCGATGCCAACAAATCATCATCACCATCAGCCGCGCGCTGGTGTTCTCACGTTTCATTCGTTGATACACTTCGAAAACAGCAAGCATCACCTGGCGTGTTGCGTCAGCGCGCTTTAGCATTATGTGCACGTGTTAAATTACATCAGCTGTCTTGTCCCACTGCTTTAGGATAGCATAGTCGTACTGGCGGATGCATTGTAGAAGGAATACGTGAAGATCTGGACGGCAGCAGGATAGAAGGCCTGCACGCAAGTCTCGTTCGCTTGCACGTAGGCTCCAAACGCGAGGCAGCCGCTACTGAGCAGCAAGGACAACGTCTTGCAGATACCAGGCGTCTGATAGGCTCGCAAGATAAGGCTCGCAAGATAAGAAGCGCCGGGCGCGTCACAGGCGTCCCACCTAGAATTTCTGTATGTGTTACTAGAGTCCCACCTACGGTGCCTCGACGTTAGGGAGCCTACATGCAAGCGCTGTTTTAGGGTGGTGACAAGCTCTGCAAGGGTACTTGCCGCCGCCAGCTAAATCGGCGGGTAAAATTTTCCGCCGAATATAGCATGTGGGAATCAAAATGGCGAAAAGACCAGCCGACAGACCACGTTTCCCGCAACCGTTGGGGACGTGAAACTAATTCAATTTTTCACATAAAGTTTGGCCTCAGCAGCCTAAGACCCATAGCGTGTCTGAGAGCAGTACATGGCACGTCTACGTTTTAGTTAAACAGGCTTCAAAGCACAGTTTTTATTACAGCACAGGAACGTGAGTCCGTAGCGCCAAGTGTTTGCAGAAATGGGTATCCACTAACCTACTAACACTAACACCAACCTATACGCAAACAAAACAAGTGAAAAGTCTAAATGTCTCTACTGGCTTACGTATTTCGATATTCACGTTTTACACTGGGAGTGATCGCCTTTTGGTGACTTACATGTGGCTGATTACTCTGTCTCTCTGCGCGGTTCAGTTTGTGGATGCGAACAAGACGGACCTGGCGGATCGCATGGACTGCGTCTACGCGGAAAATCCAGAGATTCCACGCTCGGCGAAGCAGCCCGTCTACCAGTCGTCCGCTGTCGACATCGTGTACGACGCGTTCAAGGAAGTGGCGTCCAAGCGAAAGCATCAGGATCTCAAGAATTTCGATAGCGACGAGACATTCTTCCAGGTTAGGGAGCTATCAGAGCCGCCCTTGCGCGCTTTAGAAATGATGCAGCTTCGCCGCTAATGCAAAGCAGTGACGCTATAGCTGGCGCAATATGTCCTTTTTATTCAAAGGTATCTTACGGGGACACTTCATGGGGGCATTAAGTAAGGCGAGTTTGTTTAGAACAAGCTATAGTTAACTTAAAAAGCATATAAGCCCCCCCCCCCCCCTTCGCGTGCATACACACACACACACACACACACACACACACACACACACACACACACACACACACACACACACACACACACACACACACACACACACTTCTTTCTTAAGAAAACGTCCTTTTATGCATGGAAGCACAAAAGGAACTGGAAAATCAATGCATTTCTCCGCAAAGTTCGGGAATTCATACCTCCAAACTGGTGTCACCCTGAGAATTCGTTCCAGGTGGATACTCCTTGTGAACGTACTCCTCGGCTAGAATTGCAAAATGGACCATAGGTATAATCAGAAAAAAAGTTATTGGTGATTTTTGATAATTAGTTAAAGAAAATTGCGAGCAAGACTACGCAGCCGTTGTTCAAGTATTGAAACGTACATGCAAGACTGCAGGACAGCGTAAAATGTTGCGAACGGAACGTATGAATGGGCTTCGATCACCACGACATACACTTGAGAAAGGTAGATAACGACATATGATCACTGGAGAAATGTCAAATGCACAAATTTGGAAGACATCTACATCCCACATCCAATGCGAAGCACAAGCAGCAATTTTATCATATATATATAGCCATGATTGTCTAGTTGCGGTATCATCGTCACCAGCAAGAAGCGGGGCTTGCTCGGGTCGTGACGCTCGAGCTATGAGCGACCCTGGGTTTGAACAGGTTCCGAGCAAACGTGGAATAGAGGAACGTAACACAAATGTACGACTGACCGGTGCCATGCGTCGCAGCAGTGGCGTCGAGGACAACAAGGATCTCAACCACTTCCGGACCCGCAAAGCCATCAGTGTGGGATGGCCACCAGTGTTCGAAGGGGCGTGGTCAACGTTACGAATTTGCCTCGAAGCCTACTTCGAAGCGCAAGACAACGGACGCGACGAAGCGACGAGCGGTGTTAGTGGCTTGGCTACCAGACAGGGCGATTCGAGTTGTCCAGGGACGTTGACATCGCGACGCAGATCAGCGTACTCAACTACGATGAAGCCGTAGTTGAAACAGCGGCAAGTTAGGCTTTTTTTTCCCGCGATCACAAAAAGGAGAGAGCGTACGGGAATTCATTGCCGAAAAAAGGCATCTGGCGGAAAAATTCGATTTTGGAACGTCTCTCGAACGCGTGCTGCGAGACTGAATCGTGTGTGGCGTATCGATGAAGTAAGGCGACAATTACTGACATTGCGGAGGTTAACGCAAACGGAAGCAGAGGATTTTGCCATCTCCGCTCAAAATGCTGCTGCTAATACGCGAAGTATGCAGCCAACGGATCAGAGTAGCATCCACTTCATGCGGCAGCAGACATGGCCCCGAAAACCGCAACCGAAGGCCGAAAAGACACTTTGCCATAGGTGTGGCAGTGAAGCTCACGCGGAGTAACAGTGCTACCACATTCGTAAAGTATGCCGCCGACATGTGTTAAGCGAGGATATCTCGCTCGAATGTCTGAATTACAAACTGGATGGAAGTCCAGAGGCACATACGCCCCATTGGCAGCATCCAGTGACAGCTCAAAGGATGAGACAACCCTCTAGATTATAGCAGCTCATCCGACCACGAACGGCCGCACAGTTCAGCCAATTAAGCAATGCTGTGGATGCGAGACACACGTCCTGCAGTGACTGCGTTCGCACCAACAAATTGCTCGGTGATCTTGCTAGCACTTAGCGGAAACTGTTCTTTTTTTAGATTCAGTATTAAGTAAAAAAATCACCGCATATCCACGAAGTGAATGATGATGAGTGGGCGAAGCACCGGGGAATCATTCGGTTAACCGTGAATCCCCCGACGCCGGCAAGTGGACCTCGAGGCGGCGAGAGCGCGGGAAGTGGCGGCAAAACGCCGGAAGCGTTCTCTACCTGAGGTTGGTGGCGCCGATGCTCGGTTCAAGCGCGAGCTTCGCGAGCCATCAGCTCCGGGTCCGCTTGCCGGCGTTGCCGTGCTACTGCAGCTTCGCGAGCCCTCAGCTCCGGGTCCGCTTGCCGGCGTTGCCGTTTTGCTGCAGCTTCCCGAGCCCTAGACACCGGGTCCGCTTGTTGTCTGCGTCACCGTGTTGCAGCAGCTTTGCGAGCCCTCGACTGCGCTCGCAGTTGAGCCGCTACTCTAGCCTTTTCATCCATAGCGGGCGCGCCGTTATCAGAAGCGACCGTTATCATCCATGGCCGAAGAGAGAAAGAGAGCGCGCGTCAGGAACCAACGCCCTTGTGCACCGACCGTTATCATCCATGGCCGAAGGAGAGAGCGTGCGTCGGGAACGAACGCCCTTGTGCACCGCAGTGCCCCTAGCGGACTCCATGCAAACCAGAGCTACGGACGACGGGCGACGACGAGGGAGGGACAAGGCTTGGCCTTAAGGTGCTTCGCCCCTAAAGACGTAACCCTCTGTATGTGCACGGATGCACATACTCTGCATGAAACTCTGTATGTGCACGGATCTTATGCGTTAATTGTCTTGGTTCGTATTGTTTTCTTGTTTTGTTCTTTTCGTTTTTTTTATTCGCAGCACGTCGCGGGCAGCCTCACTTGCATGCACGAGCGAGCAAACGCTGTTGGCGCGCAGCGAAGCGGGGACGGAATGCGCGGAGTGATGCATTTTTGCGACTTAACTTCTTGCGTAGCTTCCACAGCGTTTCACCAGATGTGTGAAACAGAGTACGGAGTATAAAAACCCTGTTGAGCAATTTTTCTTTCCACATTGCTATTATGTGCTGTGAATGTGTCTTTCAGGCACCTCCCTGTTTGTTCTGCTTACAAGGGATCGCACGGACACGTCGGAGTGGTCATTCGGTGAAGGAAGCCACGGACCAAGATGAAAGCGGCGCACTCAATACATTCGTTCAATCGTGTCGCAGATGATGTGCTACCTGATGTGCGAGGGCAGCTTGAAGGACGCCAAGGTGTCGGAGTTGAGCTGCAACCAAGCGGTCAAGGACAGCGACAACTTCGGCAAGGTTTTCGGTTGCCCGGTCGGGTCACCCATGAACCCGACATCCAAGTGTCGGTTGTTCTACTGAAACTTTCTCGACTCTTTTTGTGCATTGCGAAATCCTCTTGCGCGGTGTGTTTGACTGGCGCGCCACCTGCGTGGTTTTGACTATACTTCACCCACTATGGCCTGCTCATATCCTCGTTGTGCCTGTGCTTTTTTTTTGTGCGTATGTGTCGCTAGCTGTCCTTTCTTCATGTTATTTTTTACTTTCTTTACTAGCCACTGTGTTGTAAGGTGCTTTGAGCCACGCGCGTATGATAGCGTGCGATGTGTTTGCGCCTCAGTCGTCACCTCTTCGGCAAAGTGCGCAGTCGCGTATACGATCATGCGGCTTCTCGACTTTGTGGCGAACTCTACTCGATGCGACTGGTATCACACTACGTTTCAGTTCGCCGAGCTGGCCCCGATGGGAGAGTCCGGTGCATCGACAACTTCGAGTCAGCGACGTCAAAGCTTCGCCTCGAGTTTTCAGTTTGCAGTGTTGATTCTGCTGTTTCTAGGCTAGCTATCACGGCGCTTGATGTCGGACTCTCAAAAGTAACGTGACTGGAACGTTACGTGGCTGTCGTTTCTTTTTTATAACGTCAATTATTCCGCTTTCTTTTTTCTTTTTGTAGAGTTTCGGCGCATGAGCGTGGTGTCAGTGTCTCCGAGTGCTTGCTCCGTGCCTTTTCTTTATTCTTTTTATTTGTGCATAATTCTCGCCCTTGCACCACATCTCGTGACGTGCTCGTGGCCAACCTGCGCCACAATGTCCAATGAAACTCGCTGAAACCTCCTTGAAACTTATCTCGGGATTTGTATGCTCGCATATGCGTTCTGTAGAGCACGTTTTTTTTTTTTTCAGTTCTTTCCAGTTCGTAAAAGCGTCCATAAAGTTGATGAGCCTTTCTCTGCAATCTATTTCGCTTCTCGAGCCAATGAGCGCGGAGCGTATGCGCCTCCTTTTCTAGTAAGCCACACGATTCCTACGAGATACAAGTACGTGTGCATGCGAGTGTGACGACAATGGGATGTTCATATAACTCTCTAGTATCGCTTATTAAATACGCAACATTGCGCTCGTAGTACCGCCTGTCTGTCTCGCTTGTTTGCATGCATTTTTGGCAGACGTGCTGCGCGGCCAGTTGCCCGAAATTTTCGGGAGGCCATGCACGTTATAACGGTCAGCATAACCTCGCCAATCTGCTGTCCCGGACTACACTTCCTTTTCCTTGACATTTCGCTTGGTGATGACGACGCTGATGGTTCCAGCCACTGGCCCGTACCCACTTCGGGCGGATCGCCCAAGACGCGGGTAGCATGACCAAAAAGGAAAGGCAGACAAAAGGGTAGAATTAAAGCTGAAAATTAACTTTCCTGTGGATACTTACAAACTGAAGAGGTACGCAGTGGTCAGACTGCTATATTCTCCAGAAACCCGAACACCCTGTGATATAATCGCTCTTCAATATGGTTAAAAACTGTTTTTAAAATTTAAATATCCTAGCTCCCTGTACGTGAATATTTCCTCCTGTTCGCTAGGCTAAAAAACTGCATTTCGTCGTAAAAGTACTGAAAGTTGGGCGAGTTGGTAGCTATTCATCTTGAAACAGCAGCGCGCACACAAGAAACGAGGGCAATAAGGCGAAGGTGACAGACACGGTGTTGACGTTGTTTTCAGCGCCCCTGACAAGCTGCAACGAATATGTCAAGTGGTGTCTAAAAAGATCGATCAAATTAACAAGAATAAGTCTGTCTACGTCTTAAAAGAAAATTCCAGAGCTCGTAAAATGCGAAGTTGGTGTAGTATACAGGTTGCAACTAACTTGCGGTAATGTTTACATAGGCCAGACCGGCCGGTGTGTCTCGTCTAAAAGAGCATCAAAATTCACTCGACAAAGATAACCACTTACACCTAGCCAACCACTGCAAAAGCTGTCATTGTTAACCTGTCTATTCTGATACCATGATTTTGTTTACTCATAGAGACAAACTAACACGCGAAATAACCGAGGCCTTCCATATCAAAGAGCGTGCTGATATGTGCGTAAGTGAGCCATCTATAACCCTAACTGACAAAGAATTTGCCTTTTTGAGCGCCACCTGATAAGATACGTAGAAGTTCTGTGTATATATTTTTTTCAAAATGTCTTTATTATTTTTATTTCTATTCCGCATGCTCTTGCACATGCTCACTTTAGTCAGACTGTTTATGTATATGTGTGTAATTTCCCTCCAAAAATAAACTGAGTTGCGAGTCAGCGCCTGTCTGTCACCTTCGCCTTATTGTCCTCGTTTCTTGTGTGCGCATTGCAGTTTCAGGATGAACTGCGTGTCATCGCATAAACGTAGAGATGAAGATGAAACCACGTGTAGTACATTGCCAGGTTGCTGGCGGGTCCGGTATTTTCACGCAATCTCGGTGGTTTCGAAACACACCTCAAGGTTGCTTTCGGCCGTCTGGGACGACACAGTTCTAGAGCATCATCATTATCATCATCATCATCATCATTATCATCATCCTATAGTTAGTTATGACCACTGCCTAACGATAAGATCTAGATCAATTGAGTGTCAAATTTCTGAAACGCGGATAACAAGAATATGAGTTAACCACTTATTTCCCATCATACATGCACCGTACGTTATAACCGGAACGAATGTATTGCGTAATCGCTTCGCAGTGAAAGTGGTCTTGGGAAGACATATAATTTGTGGCACAGCCGTCTGCAGCAGTGCGCACATTATCAGGGTACTACGTAAGCCAATTTTGGTAAAGCGTTTTCAGCGGCTCGAGCAAACCAGCTTGGATAAACCTGATAAACAACTTCAAGGCCGAGAGCAGTCGCAGCTCGTATTATCGTGAACACGGGAGCGCGTGCCACTCAGAGTTCAGCAGCGAGCTCTGACACGCGGCTTGCGCACTTTTGGATAGTTTCTACTTTTAGCTCAGGCGCTACCTAATCGCGCTCGCGGGTCCTCTCCTACCGTCACAGCCGTACGACATCTGGAAATGACGTAATAAAGGGTTTCATGCGCATGCGCACTGACTTACGGACCTGCAGCTGAGAGTAACTGAAGACGTGCGAACGAGATCAATCATTGAATCAAATAAATCAGCAAACTACGCGAGGGCCCTATAGCTACTCGTCAGAATGAGTTAATCTGATGATAATTAGATTTTAATGGCGCAAGGGTGTCTAAGATCAAATAGCATCAGCACAAGTGTCATGTTTCCACAGAATTATAAGATTAAAACACTCGTTTGAAATAAAACCTGCGCGAAGGCACACGCGTAATGTTGATCTATATATGTTACTGCTCCAATTCTTAAATAATTTACTGCTTAATTGGACACGTACGTGATTTCACTCAAATGAATTGTGAGTGTCCTTATTCTCCAGGTATCCTATCCACTGCCCATTTACTTTCGGCGCTTTTAACGCGACAGCGTTAAGTTGGTAGCGTTCTCTAGTTACCAGTAGCTCCGTAATTAGCTAAACGGCGATATTCGGAGGGCCTGCGTGTCGCAGAAAATGTGGCGTCGGCAACCGGCCTCGGCATGCGATGTCGGCCGGTGGCGCAGAAAATCATCCCCAACCACGCAGGCCCTACGAATATATTTAGGTACATGTATATGCCACGCCTTCGTATATGACATGCGGTATATATGCGGGTTATATTGCCACACCATTTTATCATTAATGTTGCTCATGCCTTGTCGTGCATTCTTGGCAAAGCTATTCCTCGGAATTTTGAGAATGACAATCCACAGCGCATGCCTTTTATGTCAAATCTTCTCAGACTGAAATATTAAAAGTACGAAGCAGGCCCTCTTGCTTAGCTTCTCAGGACCTAAATAAAGTGCTTACTACTACTACTACTACTACTACTACTACTACTACTACGAAACAAAAAAAATATCGCAGTTTCACATGAAAGGTGAAGCATCAATTGCGATAGCAACTTAGTAGAGAGCTATACGGAGTAAGGATAGTAGTTTCATCAGCTGTATAAACTTGGACATGCAGCAGCACCTAGAGAACCTGCACGGGCCGATTTTTTTCAGCCCGGGCCCGGCCCGGGCCTGATTTTGCATCGGGTGGCTCGCCCGAGCCCGACCAAAAGTTTTATGGCGAGACCCGGGCCCGGCCCGGGCCCGGAAATAATCTAAATTAACCGCCCGGCCCGGCCCGCCACCTCTTTACCTTAGGCCCGAGCCCGGCGCGAGACCGAAAAAGACCACCGAGTGGCATTAAAAAAATAAAATAAAGAAGAGAATGAAAGGAATTTATTCTTAAGGCATATAAATACATGTAATATGCAATTATGAACACAATTTGAGCGGTCTGAACGCTAATACCAGTGTGCGAAGTAGTACGAATGACCCTGCCGAGCAGTATCACCAGCAGTTTCCAACGGCGCGACTTTCATACACAATCCACTTCTATCGGCACGCCGCCACAGTATTTTTTCCACGTCGGGCGCCTCAGTCCAAAGCATGCAACGCCCCAGCCGCTCGTCCCACTCAACCGTATTGTAGTACATTCTAGCCGAAGCGCAGCCACGACAGGCCGTGAGCGCAGCGCATGGACGGAGTAAATGGAGAAAGAAAGCTTCTCGTTCCTCCATGGTGCAGCTTAATGAGCTGCATGCTAGGCGGCTGGTTGAGAACATGCGTGCAATCATGGATGGACGCAGTGCCATATTTCAGCCGCGTGACGAATTATCTTACCAGTCATCGTTTTACCAATTCGCCTTTGAAGAATCAGCAAGTCGCGAACGCGCTTACAACGCGCTGAAAGAATTACATTGATTTAGGTAAGGAATACAATGGCATCCTTCGGTTTGAGGCGACTTCGGTCTTTCTGGACTTTTACAATCTGTTGAAACAGTGCAAAATATGATGGAAGAAGAAAAGGGAAGTACGCAGGAGTAGCACTGCTAGCTTCCAGCTGCGCCGGGGCAACATGTTTTTCAGAGTCGAGACTCGTGAGGATAACTCGCAGCAACATGCACCACCAGAAAGTCCGAGCCCGGCCCGGGCCAGAAAGCCCATGCCGTGCCCGAGCCCGGCCCGAGCCCGTGAAAAAACTGCCCTACCCGGCCCGACCCGGCCCACGGGCCGGGCCCGGGCTCGGGCAAGCCCGAGCCCGTGCAGTGCTCTAGCAGCACCAGCAACGCGCAGAACTATTGTCGACGCCGTCGGCGTTTTGCCCGCGTTCGCACCGAACGCGCGCGGCGTTGGTGACTTTTGCCAAGGCTTCTGGGGGCGGCTCGGAGGTTTTCGACGAGAACCGAACGGGAAACTCGTCGAGCAGCGTCGGAAGTCTTTACCACCTTCTCGCCTCGCAACGTTTTTATATAAATACACATTTGGTGCCGCAGCTAAACGTCGCCTCCCCTTCCTTCCTCCCTCCCGTCCCCCACGGCCTTTCGCGCGACGGAATAAGTCGCGTTTACGCTGTATATATGGTGATTGTAAAGGAGGGAAGAGACGCTTAATTTTGCAGTCCTTCAAGGAGCACGGCGTGGAACGCGCGTTTGCTCTCCGCCGTGCATTCGCTCCCTGCGAAAGCTCGCATTCCTCGCGCCCTTTCACTCACACATGCAGCACACGGCAGTCGGCGACGATTTCATCGCCGTTGACGTCATACGGAACTTCACGGCGACGCCGACGACAGAAATCTGCTATCGATTGCTAAATAATTGCTATCGATATAATAAAGACACATAACAAAAGGCAAGGAACCGAGGTAACAAAAAAACAAATGAGTGAGCAAGCAATTTGAAGTCTTCATATGTTAATTTAAACTGGAAATTCAAACTTTTTGAAAAATCTTAGCAAGCGGTCACGGTATTAAATAAAAGACCTAATTTTTATACTAAATTCTTCCTATATTCTTTACCGGCAAGGCAGCGACGCATTCGTGCTAGAAATTTCATTGAAAAATGTGACTGTGGAACGCAATCCGAGAGCGGGGTTTGCTTCAGACAACATGCACGTGTGAAAAAAGTGTCTTTGGCTCCCATAGCGCTACGTTGTTTTTCATGGCGCTGATATGCAATTTTTTGGCGCGATTGTGCAATATCTCCGGGATAGCCCCACGCAAGAGGCCGCGTTTCTACCAGAAAGCTCGCCTTCGTGCATAGCATTCGCCGCCAGTGTCAGTGTGGTATAGCCATGGAGAAGGAGAGCGCGAATGCTGCTCAACAGCGCAGAAGAACGGAGAGCTTGACTCATCGGATCCCGAAGTAGTTGCCTGGCAATTAGCGGTTGAGCGTAGGAGGAATGAATACATGTGCCACATACTACGTATACCGCGTGTGTGTCATTGGAGCAGCAGTAAGCATGACAATCAAGCTAATCCTTGATAATCTAGACAACCAGGAAAGCTAAGAATAATCAGCTGAACCTTTGCTAACGCTACGTATATCCTGGCATAGCCGAGCTAAGCCACTGCTAAGCCAACTTTTTAATATTTCCGCGCAATCTAGTCTTCCTCACAATTTTGTTCCGCTGGGACGAACGATGCTCCGTGCGCACAACTACTGTATAGTGTTTTTGGCGCGGTTTCAACTGACATTTGTAATTAATCCGTAGAATTTGCGTATCCTAATGGGTGGAGGAGCGCGCGTAAAAAGAGAAGATGAACGCCGGAAACCTGCACCGCCTGCCGAGAGCGCGCCTGTTACGGTTGGCCGAGTTGCGTTCCAAGCCGGCAGAAGAAGACGCCGGGAGAAGGAAGAACGTACTTTTAATGCGGCATGCTTGCCGAAAGAAGGTGTACAAAAGAAGCCGCCGACGGCGTGATCCGCAGTCCTTTATAACGGAACGCCGTGATCAAAGGGCGAGGGAAAACATATCAGCGCACATGCGCGAAACAGATTATCGTCCGGAACAGATGAGCCAGACTTTGGCACCGGCTGATAAGCGGTGCGCAACGCAACACTGTGTAGAATGTGCTAAAGTTTGGCGGCAACTCTTCCGCCCTGTCTCTTATCTGCCTAATCTTAACACTTCCTTCCGAGCGTCCGACTCGATCTCCTTGCCGGCAGGTAGGCCATGTCTCCTCGCAACTGAGATGTCGATCAGTCTCGTATTCATGCAGTCATTTGACTCGGCCCTTGCCATGCATGACGATTACCCTAACTTCTCATATGACGAGTGATGGCTTCTCCAGTCAAAAGCTATTCTGTATTGGTCTTGTATGCCTATCGAAGCTTCAAGATTGCCTATCGGACGCCGTGTTTGGTAGCTGAACTTGAACCTTCTGGCAGACACGAGTTATGAATGGATCGCTCTATATAGTCGTGATTCAAGATATGTACAGCTGAGCCTGCCTTCCGTGTACTGTAGAAATGAAAGGGTGTACACCCTTTCAACTGGCAACGCAGCCAGCTGTGGAAGACAACGAACGCGGGAGCAGTGGCACGAGCGCATGGCGAGCGCGACCACGAGCCGCTTGCTTACCGAGACTCTCAAGCTTCGTTGAAAGGTATCTGTAAGCTGTTAATTGGAAAGCTCGCAACAACCTCACAATAGACTATTGGTGTGATAATTTCACGACGTACAAAATTCATTTTCCCATTATAAACTGAAAGAAAAATCCTCGCATGCTCAGTCGGAACTAGAGATGGACGCACTGCAATGAACTCGCTCCTTTGCTCCTGTCTGACCTTTCCTAGTCTTCTTTTTACAATCGAACTGACAAAGTTATTAAGGTACAATGATGGCTTCATGTAAGCACAAAATTTATATAACCCGCAGCATCATCAGTAACGGCTCTCGACCTGCGTGGCCTCTTCACTCTGTATAAGGGCAATCTGTTCTGCGCATTCCTTTATATCAAAACACCCGCGCCTTCAAATGTCGCTTAAGCGTTGGATCACTTGACTTCCGTTTAGCTACTGGCGTTCTTTATTTTCTTGTTTTCTCCGCCCTTAACCTTTCTCGACCTCAAGTGTGCGCCGAAAACTGTCTCCCGATGGCGCACGCTACTATGGCGCCATCTCGTAGCGGGTCGCCGCCGTGGAGCACGTCTCGCGCGGCAGCACGCTTTCCTAATCACCCTATCGCCATACTCTCCTCCTCCGCTTTCCTCATCGTGCTTCAGCTGTACGCTCCTCTTCCGCTTCCCTCCTTGCACTCTCTTCGCTATCGGCGTCTTTCATCCTCCGCTGCGCTCCGCTCGTTCATTCTGCCGGTTACGCCGAGACAGACTCTCAACGCGGGAACGGGCGCCCAAGAGCTGCGCTCTAAAACACTGACAGAGCTTCGGGAATTGTCATACGTTGTTTTATGCCCATCGCTTCAACCATCAAGATATCTCGGCAAACTTGGAAGCCAAGATCATTGTATTTGATCCATCTCAGTTGCTCAAGAACTGTTTGTGCCTTCGGTCTGCGTCCAGCATCGATCATTCGTTCGTAGAAGGTTTTGGGGCACTAATGCCGCAGCGCGTAAGCGTGTACTTACGTGGTACTTTTTTTTTAATCTCGCGCGCTTTCTTTACAGCCCGCGAAAATTATCACAGCAGCTGTCATCACGGAAAAAAAAAAATTATATGTACATTTCTGGATAGGCTCTACAACGTGGGAACCACTGGGTTCCCATTGGGACAACGGAACGACTGGAGCAATGTGGGAACCACATTGAAGATTTTGCGCTTAAATTATTACATTAAAATTTGCCTAATCAATTATTGGTAATTGTTTACCTGCACTCATAGCAAAAGATACGTGGAGCTGCTCAAGAGGACAGCCAGCAATACTAAGTTGGTTGCATTCTCATAATTCAAGCGTGGCTTTTTATAGGGAAGCTGTTAGCCTAGCTCTACCGTAATATCCCTTCGCACTTAAAAGAAAAGTTGGTCAGCATTTTTCGTGGCCGGCGTCCATGGGCAAAAATGTGGGCTGATCCCTGAGGTTGTGCAAAACCTGGTCAACCCACGGCGGAGGTCAAGCAGGCTTTAAGCACTCAGCAAAGTGCAGCGAAAAGTGCATACATTCTTTGGAATCCCGCATGCAACCTGCAGAAGAGCCTACGTTTCTATTAATTACACGCTGGAAACAAGCATTTTACATCACATAATAATTGATGATACATAAGTGAAACTACATAATTGATGATAAGGCTCTCCTGATAACAATGCGAAGCAGACAGCGCTCCCCGCATAAGTTTCCCGGTAACGATTACGGTTGCACAAGCTGCCGCGGCGACGGCAGCTTGCGACGTGGGCGGTGACGTCACTAGCTATTCGTACATAAAATAACTAGCCTAGCAACTGATTTCATTGTTGTTGCAGCACCGTTATGGGCGGCGGCCTGCTATTAAAATTACCATTACTCCCATTACTGCCATACTCTAAATTACCATTTCTACTATTACTCTAAAGCAATAAAGCATTGCATACACACCTCATAAGTTGCAGCGTGGTTTTCAACAGCTTCACTGGACATCCACATTCGCAGTACATTTCTTTCAAAGTTTGGCCCGACTTAGCTGAAACAAACACCCTTTATATATTTCTATTTCTCAGTTTTCTTTTCTAGTTATTGTGTGTGTGTGTGTTTTTGCACTGTCTGCTGTGTTCGTGGCGCCAGGAGCCTACTCAGGCTTGCGTGGGCTCGCGTATTGCTCCGACGCCATGACAATCATGTATTGTCGCAAACTATGCTTCCAGCTACACCTCCCTCTGCGAATGCCGCGCACTGGGCTAAATATGGCTCTGGTTGCGCCATAGGTGGCGCGATAACGGGTCTATCTGCGCACGCGGTAATCGTGTGAGCGAGTAGTGGCTTCCTCCCTCTGCAAAACGATATCGAAGTAAGGTGCGCAGGCGGTACGCTTGCAAAGGTGTAAGCGATATTAGAGTGACATGCTTTTGTTGGATGCGGTTTTAGCAAGCCAGCCCCTATGCCGACCGAAATTAAAGAAGTTTCGCGGCGAAATCGTCAGCAAACCTGCTCACCTGAAACAAAAAAGAAGAAAAGAAGACTTGTTAAGGTGAACTGAAGTGTTGCGATCAATTTTATGAATGTTAATTCGGTTGTTTTAATAAGCAAATCTCGCCTTTACAAAGACACATAATCGAAGACATGTAGCGCCGTCTCACGTGTGTGTCTTCCTGTCTGCGTCCCCGTCTTCCGCCCTTAGCTCGTTCTGCATATGAAGGGTCGCAAAGTTTTCGTCCATAATATATCTGCCTTCTTCACCCAGCAGTACACCTGGACATATCGCGCAAAGCATTGCCAGCTTCACTGTTAGTTATGCTCGGGACTTGCCTGTCTTCTCTGCAACTACATCTAATCGTGGCTATGCGAGTGTCCTGGGGACCGTACAGTTCGCTCTATAATTATATTTCTGCCTGTATTATGTCCTTGAAATTGCCGATGACATTACCCTGCCTATCTTTGAGTTCATACATCTTCCTCCTGTCAACGGTACAATCCCTACTTTTCCCTGTTACAATTTCAATTGCCACTTATTCTTCTCTTGTTGAACGCTGTTAACAATTTAGCCACCCCGAAATTATCTATGAGCCACGAAGCTTTCACGCTCCCTATGGTCTTTGGCAGGTTCTCTGTGGCGTGTAACAGCTTCCCTGTTTCCTCACTTGTTGCTAAAGCCTCAACCCCGGCTTCATCTAAGCTCCAGAAATTATTTTCTTTCACTGCCTCTGTGTCACCCTCAACCTCCTGTTCTAAACCTGTGTGTGTGTTTGGGGGCAATAACCTGAATTTTTTTTCTTTTTCTTTTAGCCGAACCATCATCACATAGATTTGCCCTCGTTTTTCGTGAGAGCCCTTTCTCTTCAGATGGGGGGGTAATCCTAGAATTCACTGAATCGTTGATCTCTACGCCTAATACCTCTACTTCACGCACAATAAGTACTAAGATCTTGTAATGTTTACTGCATTTATTGTTTTCACTGAAGGCTTTCCCAAGTCCGCTACCGATGACATTTCTGCCACCAGGTATGCATTACTAGCAAGCGATTTCTTTCCGTGAACAGCGCCAACATATATCTCCTCCACTATTCCTAAAGTCGACGCTATAGTTGCCCAAGTGCCTGTTGCGCAGTCCACTTTTTCTTTGAAATAGCTTCCCTCAGAGCAGAGCAGTATAATTCTACAGAAATTTTACTTGAGGTTGACCTATGAGTCATTGCACAAATGAAGTTTATATATTTCTTCTTCTGCGAAGAAGCCAGCCTTCGCAACTCAGCTACATCATACAATTTATTGAACAATTTTTTATGGTACTCTTCAATTAATGATTAATACTATTACGTTGCGGAAATCACATATACAGGTGTATTTACAATATATACAAGAGAGGCAACGAGACATAGACAAGATGACTGTGGAGACCGATTCAACCTCAACACATCAAACCGTCGTGTTCTGACTGGCGCCACTGTTGGTGGCGCCGGCGCCTAACCTAACCCCCGCCTGCAAAGGCGCCATCTCGGCGCTAACTATAAGGGAGGTGAAGTCGCGGCAAAGTAAGGTTTCAGCCGGGACACATTCACAACGTCAGTCGGGACACGTGAGTCCATCGGAGCGATCTCGTAGGTCAAAATAAATCCGGAGCCCTCCACTACGGCGTGCCTTTATAATCAGTGCGGGTTTTGGCACGTAAAACCCCAGAAAGAAGAAATTGACATCGCCAAGCTGATGCAATATCGTGTACGGCCCGGTGTAGCGCGGCATCAGCTTTTCAGGCAAGCCGGCGTGGCAACATGGTGTCCATAGGAGGACTATGGAGCCAGGAGGAAATGGAACGTCCTGATGTCGGCTGTCGTACCCGATCTTCTGCGTGGCCTGAGACTCAGTGAGCAGGCAATTTGGCGTGCCGAGTCAGCCCGAGCAAAGACGTCTTCATCATATTCAATGGGAGTGTTCCTTGAGGCTGGAAGCAATGTGTCAAAGGGCAAAGTAGGGTAATTGCCGAACGGAACGTAAAATGGTGAAAAGCCAATGGTTTCGTGACGGGGCGAATTATAGGCGAAGGTCACGAAGGATAACGTGCTGGCCCAAACGCTGTGGTCGTCAGAAACGTACACAGACAGCATTTCTGTCAACGCGCGATTGAGCCGCCCCGCGAGTTCGTTTGTCTACGGGTGGTCGTCGGCGGAAAGCTTGTGCTCGGCAGAACAGGGGCGAAGTAGGCCATCAAAAACGTGGGACAGGAAGGTGCGCCGTGATGGAAGATGACGTCATGTAACAGGAAATCTGCCACCTCAGTTGCACAGCTTGCGCGCGAAGCTCGCGTGATCGCGTACCGAGTTGCGTAATCAGTCGCAAAAACGACCCACTTATTGCCAGATTTCGACTTCGGAGAAGGGCTGAGAAGATCGAGACCGACGCGAAAGAAAGGACGACGTGCCGTAACAATATCTTGGGCACGAGCTGGTGGCTACGATTCGGCAACTGCAACTGGTGTCAACAATTAAGGTGGACAGGCTCGGTCCAATGAAGCTCAGAACTGCATTTATCTTGAGGTCGTTTCGGACTTGCCTTGCGCGGTTAAACGATGTTAAACTTCACTTACCGCTTCGCCCTCTGATTGAACCGGAATGTGCCATCGTGTGATTCTCACTTAGGTGGCCATTCTCATGCGTTTGCCACGGACGGTCTGGATTCTCAGCTTTACGTACGTTCTATTTCGTTGGTCTTGAATCCGTGTCACGCGTAGATAAAGCAGCAAAGCGGCAAGAAACAGTCAAACGCTGTGTTGCAAATACAGCTCGAGGGCCGCAAGAGGAGCCAGTTTTCGACGACTATTATGTGGCAGCTGTCAAAATAGTCCGGGCGCTCTTTACCCCTCCCCTCTTCCCATCTTTATCTTGCGCGGAAGGTGAACATCGACAGTGGTAAATGCTATCACGCCGATCAGATCAGTGACGCAGTGTTATCGCACCCAACTATGATCCCGCAAGGCCGTTGTTTGAAACCGTAAAAACCTAACAGTGCGTTTAGCAAGTCGTACCATATGTACAGAGGGGCCCACTGTTAAAGGGAACACCGGAGCGCGTGGCGTCTGCTCGGCATCACCACCGGCAGGTGGCTGCAACAAGTTTCGCGCAGGCGCAGTGAGCGCTGTGGGCGGTGCTCTTTCGTCGTCTGCTACCGTCTGCCGCCGCGCTTCAGATAGTAGAGAAGCAAGCCGATCACACCTTTTTAATGTTGGCCGGTGAGGGCATGACCACACACTGATAGCCAGCCATTGCAAAGCTGAAAGAAAATTAGACGAGGCAAAATATTACCAAGCAGGTATTTTTTGCCGTTTCAGCTTACAAGGCAAACATGATCATTTCTTACGGATGTCTCTTTGTGGCACATATATATTAGAGAATACTTCTTCGTGTGTAGTGCCCATCTCATTTGTACTACTTCATATTCGAGTCGCTGCAGTGCGTAGGCTGCACAAAGAATCCACAAGCGCCTATATACCAAGCACATAAATTTATAAAGAGCTATCACACGAGTTATCGTTGAGTCATGGGAATCGACGTGCACAGTAAACATTTTTGAGGCGGGTAAATCTTTATGAAACAGAAGGCAAACAAAAGACGACATGGTCATTGCTGCTGATGTTAAAGGCATTTATCTTATTATACATCAATCGAGTCACTTTCCTTCAGTGGCTGCGTTCAAAGATGAATTACGCGAGCTGCTTGCTTCGCGACGATCCGAAGCACGGCAGCTGACCGTAGCAGACGACGAAAGAGCACCATCCACAGCGCTCACTGCGCCTGCGCGACACTCGTTGCGGCCGCCGACCAGCGATGGCGCCGAGTAGACGCCACGCCCTCCGGTGCTGCCTTTAACAGTGGACACCTCTGTACATGTGTTTTCTTTGTTCCTGCACTTAAATCTGTTCTTTATTTAATAACGCACCTCCTAAAGCCAGGTCATTCTTGTTAAAATTAAATTCTGGGCTTTCACATGCCGAAACCACAATCTGAATATAAGGGACGCCGTTTTGGGCAGCTACGAGTTAATTAGGACCACCTGAGGTTCTTTAACGTGCCTCGTGGTTGTTCGTGCCCTACGGTCATCATAACAATAACGTGGGCCAATCAGTTCTCCTAGGTTTATTTAACAGCGAAGCTGTTTAAGCTACCCGTAACTCCGTTTGTCATCCGCGAAAAGCTGCGCCGAGAAATGACGTCCCCTCGCGTTGCCTAGTAACCGCCAGCGCAGGTGCGCGCTCGCTTCGCCCGACACAGACACGGCTCCGCCGAGCCCCCGCCTGCTGCGTGCTACCCCACATGCGCCTTGACGTCATCCTGGCGCGCCTGCGATCACCGCCCGTACACCGCGCATAGCTTTCGCCCCACTTCCCCTACGACTTCGCCACCAGCTGCGTACTACTGCGCATGCGCCGCGAGTCATATGCGACGAAACGGCCAACTTTGCATGCGCTACTTCGTTCCGTATGAAAACCGGTGCGCGTCGGCGGCGCGCCAGACGTAGACATGGGGAGACCAAGGGAGGTTCGGTCTGCCGAAGAAGAAGACGCTTACCAAGAATCGCGATGCGCTGCTAAGCGAGACTGCCAGCGTCGACGCTTATCAGACCCAGCACGGTTAGCCGAAGAAGCAGCTGCAAAACGAGAACGGCGAGCCGGAGACCCTGAGTACGTTCAGCGGGAGAATGCTAGGGAACGGAAGAGAAAGCATCGGCTCCGAGAAGATCCCGACGTGAGAGAAGCCGAGAACGAACGATACCGATCAGCTCCGCATTGTCTTTAGCCTTACGCCACTAGTGCAAGCTACCGCGAATTTTTAGCAGTATCTTTAGCATGGATATGAAACACATTAGCCATGAAAAACGCTGTCCACTAGACAGCTCAGTATAAATTTTGTCTTGAATTTTGAGTAGCTAGCAATGCCATGACAGCACCAGCACAAATATTGGATTTTACCCCCAAGACATGAAAATAATTCTACGAAGTGACTAGGCAGGCCAAAACAGAAGCTCTTCTATGATCTGTTTATCCTACTATTTTTGGATAGCTAGTAACACTTCACTAATGTAAACAACCTTTACTGGCAACACTTTCTTTTTCTTTCCTTTATTGAAGAGTCAATCCAATCGGAGACGAAGCGCCATCCAGCTTAAGCTCACTTTCGTCACAGACAGCTCTGAAAATTGACCTCGGTCCCGTTAGTGGCACTGATAAATTAAGCGCGTTACCGTGAGACTACGACACTCTCATTTCATTCTCTGTTTCGTTCACGTCTTTTCTCCCTGTCTCTCGACACACCCCCTGGGGTTAACAATTCGAAGCAATCTTGATTCAATTCGATTGTGGCTACCACAATGTTTATTTAATGGGAAGCTTACGGACTGGGACAACACTGGTTCCCCTGTTTAAGCACACCTAAGAATTCAACGGTGATTTATTAGTAAATGCGAGAGAATTCGTTAGCATTACGTCCCACCTGTTTGATGCCTTGGGCCCATGATTTAAACTAGGTTGCCCACACTGCAAAGAGTTGTTCAGGAGCTCACTCGACAAATCCTGCCAATTCGAGGAGCGAAGTGCAACTGGCCGTGGTCCAGAGCAGACGACCGTCAACATATGTATAATCATGCGCGTGCGCCTAAATGTCGCACAAAAATCCCTCACGTGACCTGATCCTAGGGACAGGATCGTTTAGGGTCTTTTAAGAAGGCGCGATGGCGGCGTCAAATGATGCCGTGACGCGTTGGGTCTCTGGCCCATGCCGACCGCGCGTTGCTCAACGCTGGTTGTGTAATGTGTCAGCAGCGGGTTAGTGTTTCTTGGCGGAGTGTTTCTTGGTTAGTGTTTCCTGGCCTAGTATGAAGTTTACGATGCTAACACATAGCTTGTTCACGTTCTTTCGTTCTAGATGTCATTTGCGAGACGATCGAGTTGAAAACGAGACACATGTCTGTGTTCCTTGTGTGTGTGTGTTCTAAATTACTTTATATTGTTGAAGTTCTGGCAGTGTTATTACTAAGGGAGTACGAACGTAGCCCACGCGCAATAAAACTCTATTAATAATAAGTATATAAACATATTTCTGTGTATGTCTCAAATTTTGAACTGCACTTAAAATGACCATAACCACCCTTTACGTCTTATATCTGGGCTACGCCGCCTGTGTGAGTCAGCTACTTTAAGGCTGTTCCGTTTGTCAGACTGATGCATGGTGCCAGTTTATTTCCGTACTGTTGTAAAATAGCCAGTTATTGTGTTTATTCACTCAGTACAGATGTACTGTAGCTTCGCCGCAGTACAAGGGAGTTATGTGGTGAAGCATACTAAAATTGGTAGAGGGCCATTATCACCCGGCATATTATATCCACTTATTAGGTGTCCCAGTGTGCATAATGTGACAGTAGACGGCGTGTGCGCGCGTGTGTAATTAAGGAATGCTTATGTCCAGTGACAGTGGCCCATTTCAACTTTTAGTATGCTTCACCGCAAAACATTGGTGTACTGCGGGGAAGCTCATTTTAAAAAAGCCGAATTACGCAATTTTTGTAGTTTGTTACACCGCGATACAGTGGTGTAATGCGGCGAAGCGCATTAATAAGGGGGGGGGCATAACATCGTGCAGTGAAGCATACTAAGAGTGGAAAGGGTACATTTGCCCCATAGGGTTACAAGTGCTTATTATTTTCGATTATAATGTTATTTGCAAGTGCATTTGCACTCGCGGTGCGCTCTACTGCATGGCAATTCCTTGTAGCAATATGTTTCACCACAATGCGGATTCATGTGTTTCTGATTGCACTGCACATGTTCTTTATGAATTGATTCGTTGTTCATAAGTCCACAGGTACTTACTCTAAACTGGAGGGCTGAAGTTGATGTGGAAGCACAAATTTTATTAAGGGGACAAGAGGTTGTAAGAGGATTGCAGCACAGCTTTTTTTTTTTCACGCACCTTTTCTGCTAGAAGCTTCCATTGAAGTTCTTCCTACCTCTTTGAGCCAGCGCATAGCGTATATAAAAAGCAGACACTGATTGAGTTTGGAAACATCACCTATGCTCTGTGCAGTAAGCTGTGCACAGGACGAGTTCATGTCTATCTATAGCAAAAGAAAATATCGCAGTTTCGCCTGAAAGGCGAAACTGCGATATTTTATTTTCGTAGGTGTTTGACCTCAACCCGAAGGTACCCCCATCTCAATAGGTGCTTGGGGCGCCACATGGGAAATGACCGCCATGGGAGCGGCCCAGACACCACTTTATTTCCGTGCTCACGTTGGTTTCGACGGGAATTCAGGGCGCAGGCTCCTTTCCCAAGCGTATCACCCCTGAAGGAAGCCGAACGCCAGGCCGGGGTACGCTTGTAGCCTTTTGAACCAGTGGGTGCCCGGCGGCGGTGGGAATCGAACCCACAGCCTCCCGCAGCCGAGGCGGGCGTTCTACCACTAGGCCACGGCTGCGGTTGAGGCGACTCTCAACTGAAATTTATGTTGAAAAACATGAAGAAAGAAAAATCGCACGCAGAATAACGCATGGAAATTTACCATGAACCAACTCAATCTGTTTTCTATCCTAATGTTAAATGGTGCTTTATCATTTCGCTTGCGTTTTCTGTTTTAGTGCTTATTTTTATTATGCTTGTTGCACAGTAACCGCATGAGTGCCGAACTTGAACTTGAACTTGTTGGTATGAGATCTCATGGTTGTTACCAGCAGAAGAGAGGGAAAAAACGTATATGGACTCGGAGGCATGGAGTGACCTTGCTTGTAGTCTCATGGTGTTACTCCATGAAAACGCTATGAGCTTCCAGATCAACTAGGAAGGGAAGTTTGTTAGAATTGCTTCTGAACTGTATTGTTCTGAACTGAACCAAATCAACAGTGCTCTTAATGAAAAATTTTGGACAGCACTAGGCTTGCACTCAGCAAAGGCTAAGAAGGAAGCATTCAGGATATGCGAAGAAATGGGCCTTTTGAAGCTGGCAGCATCACTGAAGGGGCTTTGCCTGTCTGCCCTCTTTATGGATGCACAAAGATAATTCCGCCTTTGAGGGGATAGTTTCAGGGGTTGCTACCTGGTAACAGTGTTAGGTGTTTAGTAGCAGAGAAGTTTGGCTTTGCCTACTCTCACTATACTGTTCCTTCTCCAGGGCCCCCTGTGAAGTGCCCAGTTCTTGGACGCAGTGTGCTTTCCATGCATGCATGCATTTTATTGCGATAGCAATTATATGGACACTTCAACCGGATTTCTGCCGTCGTCGTCGCCGTCGTTGTTGCCGTCGCCGTGAAGTTCCCTATAGATAAAATCTTCGCCGCGCGCCGTATGCCCGAGCGGAAGCGTGTGGGGACGCGCGCTATCACGGAGAGCGAACACACTCAATCTCCCACGCGCAAGCAAGGAAGCAGGAAGCCAGCGCCGGAGGGAGCGGGGGGGGGGGGGAGGGGGCACTTCTACTTTGCCAACAACCGCGCTCGTCGCTCGCCGGCACCGTCTCTTATCTCCACACGGCTCTGACCTTTATGCGCCGTGCATTCGCCGCTCAGTTTCCGTTGAAGCGATAGACCGCACGTACAGCGGTGAGCACTGTTAGGGTGAACACGCGAGCGCGTGGCCGACGGCACTATCAGCGCCGCGTAACAGCCATCGTTGGAAACATTGCACATGCGCAGCATGTGCTTTGCGAAACACTCTTTCCACCGCGCGCATCACGTCATCGATACGCTTGTTCGTCGTCTGCTAGCCGCATTTTTTGTTCGCTGAGCTGATACCTTCTGCATTTCAAGGTCCATCTGGATTGAAGATTGGGGCGTGAAGGAAAAAAGTGAGTGTAAGAGGGATAATTATTAAACTTTTTATTCAAGAAAATTGCACTTTTGCAATTCAAGTTAAACAAGACCATGAGAACAAATATAAAAACATGAGCAAATCTAATAGCGAGTCATGTGACCACTTACAGCAAAAACTGCAGCTATTCTGGACGGTAACGAGTCGTAAAGTGATCGAACATATTCCCGATCGGCTTTCAGCCTTTCCCACTCGTTGCTGACTTGCGCCCACAACTGGTCCGAAGTCGCGGAATAAAGGGGCTTCCTTGCCAAAGAAGCTTTCAGACGGCCCCACACGTTTTCTATCACATTCAGGTCCGCTCCTTTCGGAGGCCATTGCAGTAGCTGCATGTGCTGCTCCGCCTGGAACTCCTTGACAGCCCGCGCCGTGTGTATCGGTGACCGGTCCTGTTGGAACAGGTAATCACCGTCTGGGAATAAACTGCTCGCATATGGCAACAGCACATTGTTCAAAATGTTGCAGTATTGTTCCGACGATAAGTGTCCACGTATACGTTGCAGGGGCCCTAAACCATATTTTGAAACAGCACCCCACACGTTCACACTCGATCTCCCACTGGCAGAAACACCTTGCACGTTGTCCGGGTCGTTCCTGCGTGGCATTGTGACGTTAACTAAAACAATTGCTTTTAAAAGCAGGAAGTTTGCCTCACCGTGTGCCTGGTTGTCTCCAAACACGCAATCTTTGGTCTTGTCGCGTCGAAAACGTCGACTCATCCGAAAAGATGACGCGACCCCACTCTTCTGATGTCCATGCTTCGTGCAGCTCAGCGAACTGCCGTCGTGCGTCCTTGTTTGCCGCCGTTAGTAGTGGCTTCTGCGCTGCGACGCGACTGCGAAGGCCCGCAGTACGCAGGCGACGTCGAACAGTGGTGTCTGAAACGTCCAAATCCAAGTCCTCGCGTATTGCTGGGGCTGGCAAGAAAGGGTTACGAACAGCAGCTGCAACTATGAGGGCGTCTTCATCGTCTGTGGTAGCTTTAGGGCGGGGCGCGCGGGGTGCATCCTGAATGCGACCTTCATACTTGTAGGCTTGAATTATCCTGTTCACAGTCTTCAGGGGCCTATTAACTAAAGCGCCAATATACCACTGGGAATAACCTTTCAGGGAAAGATCGACAATTGAGCGCCGTTCATCATCGGGAACCCTAGCCATAATACGATCTGGCGACAGAATGAACGGCTGCGAAGATGTTTGGTTGTTTTATATACGGCGTTGCATGCACAACAACTTTGAAGGGAACGAATAGACACGCCCCCATAGATATACAAGTTTTTTTGTCTTGTTCTGTTCAAGCACAGATGTTTAAAGAAATCTTAAAATGCAGGATTCATGGGCTTAGAAAACAAAAATGCGGCTAGCAGACGACGAACAAGTACATTCATGACGTCATGCGCGCGGTGGAACAATTATTTCGCGGAAGTCGTGATGCGCATGCGCAATGTTTCCAGTGAGGACCGTAACGGGGCGCTGACAGTGCCGTCGGCCACGCGCTCGCGTGTTCACCCTAACAGTGCTCACCGCTGTACCTTCGCCCGCTGCGGCGTACGCTTGCTGCCAGCGTTTTGACAGTCGTTGTCTGCAGTCATTCAGTGTGATCTATTCGT
>NC_051164.1:43136092-43253698 GCF_013339745.2 Dermacentor silvarum | reverse complement strand
TTCTTTGGGCGTCTGAGACGCCGGTGTTTTTCTGGTATCCATTACTTCGTCTGAGGCGGTGGATAGTGCCTGCTCAGCGGGCACGTTCGCGGGCGTTTCGGGCCTATCTGCACGGGCAGTGGCCCTGGGTCCGGCAGGCCCGCGGGTCTGCTGGCCTTCTTTGGCAGGGGGCGGAACAGCGCTGGCTGCTCCAGCCGGGGGGGGGGGGGGGGGGGGGGGCTGATGGCGTGGCTGCCGTCACACTCCGTGTGACTTGGGCGGCCGTCGAATGGCGTGGCGCTGCCCCCCGGCGCGCCACATCGGTGTAGGACGGACTAGACTGGTTATGCATCGAGGAACGCTTGCGTGCCTCTTAGAACGATAGATTAAATTTGATTTTAAGTTCAATGATTGGCTTTTCTATTTTCCAAGACGGGCATGAACGGGAGTACGCGGGGTGATCTCCGTCACAGTTAGCACAGCGGGTGGTGAAAGTGCAGGTGTCAGATAGGTGCTCATTGGATGCACATTTTGCACAAGTGGTGCGCCCTCGGCAGGTTTGCGAACCATGCCCGAACCGCTGACACTTGAAGCATCGGCGTGGATTCGGGATGTATGGCCATACACGGAGTTTGCAGTATCCAGTTTCTATTTGGTCTGGTAGGTTACTTGTTCCAAAGGTAATGATTATGTGTTTCGTCGGGATTTGCTTGTCATCGCGCCTGATGGTTATTCTTTGTACCTTTACTACATTCTGATCTTGCCACCCCTCTTGTAGCTCGCTCTCACTAAGGTCAATTAGATCATCTTCAGAGATGACACCGCGGACAGTGTTCAATGATCTGTGTGGGCCCACTGATACAGGAATGTCTCCAAAAGCAATGAGTTTTGTTAATTTGCTGTACAGGGTCGTGTCTCGAATTTCAAGAAGAAGGTCGCCGCTGCCCATCTTAGTTACTTTGTAGCCTGGGCCGAGTGATTCTGTCAAAGATTTTGACACAACAAAAGGAGATATTGTGCGGACAGTCTTAATTTCGTGCTGACTGTAAATTACGTGGTACTTTGCGAATGTTTCTTTCGGCTGCATGAAAACGTTGAAGCTTTCATCGGTGCGCCCCCTCTGTAGTGAGCGATCAGGTAGTGAGGGGAAATTGGATTCCATAAATAAGATTGCTATATTCGGCAGGGATGGCCGCCACCCACCATGGAGCCCAACTAGGGGACGACACAGGACAAACTATTCCGTTCTGTGCACGCCAACGGTGCATCCCCACTATACCCAAGGCTGGATATAATGCACAAGGTTAACCCTTGCTGCCCATGAAGTTGAAAGTAAAGGGAAAATAAAGAGACGACAGGAAAGATTGGAAGTGAAAGAGAAAGACGAAGATTGGAGAGAAGGACAGGATAGGGCAACTACCGATTTCCCCGGGTGGGTCAGTCCGGGGGTGCCGTCTACGTGAAGCGGAGGCCAAAGAGGTGTGTTGCCTCCACCGAGGGGCCATAAAAGTCCAAACACCCGGTATTGACTGAACCCCCAGGATCCCCTTTTCCCTGGACACGGCTAAGCCGTGCACAGCAAGACGCGGGAGGGTCCAACCCTCATGTGCTCGGGTACGTGGTGTCGCAACACACCAAACGCCTACTGACGCAGACGCCCCTGCGGGGATAATTCAAGCGAGGCTTTTTATAGCGAAGCTGTTAGCCTCTACCGTAATATACATTCGCACTTAAAAGAAAAGTTGGTCAGCATTTTTAGCGCCGGCATCCGTAGGCAAAAATGTAGGCCGATCCAGGAGGTCGTCCAAAACCAGGTCGACCCACGGCGGAGGTCAAGCAGGCTTTAAGCACTCAGCAAAGTACAGCGAAAAATGCATAAATTCTTTGGAATCACGCATACCAACATGCAGAGGAGCATACGTTTCTATTAATTACACGCTGGAAACAAGCATCCGAACTACATAGTCGAAGATAAGGCGCTCCTGATAACAATTCGAAGCAGGCAGCGCTCAGCGCATACGTTTCCCGGTAAAGATTACGGTTAAGCAAGCTGCCGCGGCGACGGCAGCTTGCGACGCGGGTAGTGATGTCACTAGCTATTCGTATATAAAATAACTAGCCTAGCAACTGATTTAATTGTTCTTGCAGCACCGTTATGGGCGGCGGCCTGCAGTTAAAATTACCATTACTCCCATTACTACCATGCTCTAAGTTACCATTTCTACTATTACTCTAAAGCAATAAAGCATTGCATAGCCCCCTCATAAGTTGTGGTGGGTTTAGGGGTGAAGCCCCTTACGCCGTGGGTCAGTCTCTCCTCCGTCGTAGCCACCTCGTCTAGTTCGTGAAGCCATCACTATAACGCCATCACTATATCGCGATCACTATATGGCATTGGTGGCGCTCGCTCCATAGAGATACATGGTAAAGGCTATAGTGTGACGGGATATCACTAGATGGCGCTAGTACAGCATACTTGACGCATTAAAATACGAGATGGCACTGCGGCACTCGCTCCATTCAGATGTATGGGAGCGCATAGTGTGATGAGCAATCACTAGACCGTTGGATGGAGGCGATCGTTCGAGATGTTTCGATGCAGTGCGATGGGAGACCGCTAGGGGTGAGAGCTATAAAATGCGCTCGCTCTTGGCGCGCTTCCTCTTTCGCTCGGAGTCGCTGCGCCATATGGAAGAGAAGGCGGCGGAGCGGAGGGCACGGAAAGCGGCTGCAGCGCGCGCTCGCAGATAGAACCCGGAGGTGAGAGCCAGCGAAGTCGAAGCTCCACGGAGGCGCCGAGAAGCGGATCCCGACGTTCAAGCCCGTGAAGCAGAAGGTGCACGGCGACGCCGAGAAGCGGATTCAGAAACTGTGAGAGCCCGAGAAGCGGCGAGGAAACGCGTGTACAGGCGGGCGGATCCCGAAGCTGCGCGAGCGCGGGAAGCTGCTGCCAAGCGCCTCAAGCGAGCTCTGCCCGAAGGCGCAGACGCGCGTTTCAAGCGCGACTTTCTAGACAACAGTTTCGGCCACAGCTGCAATGTCTGCGACAGATTGTGGTTTGCCAACAACCTCGTCACGGTATCGGCCATCAGGAACGAGCAGGCTCGGGGCAATGCCATCGCCGTTCTCCAGCGCGAGTTCCCCGCCCGCAGCGGTGAGTATCCTCACCGCTGCCGACGGTGAGGATACTCACCGCTGCCGGGCGAATTTTCATGGAAGAGTCATGAACCTCCGGAGCTTCACCCACTCATCATCATTCCCCCCGTGGATATGCTGTGAAAATTTTTAACAGCTTCTCTGGACATCCACGTTCGCAGTACAGGGATGGCGAGTCAATTTCTTTGAAAAGTTTGGCCCGGCTTAGATGAAACAACGACCCTTTAGATAGTTCTATCTCCCTATTTTCTTTTCATGTTTTTTGTGTGTTTTTTTTTCACTGTTGTCTGCTGTGTTTGTGGCGCCAGGAGCCTACTGAGCCTTGCGTGGGCTCGCGTATTCCTCCAACGCCATGACAATCATGTATTGTCACAAACTATACTGCCAGCTACACCTCTGCGAATGCCACGCACTGGGCTAAATATGGCTCTGGTTGCGCCATTTGTGGCGCGACAACGGGTCTATCTGCGCGCATGATAAACATGTGAGCGAGTAGCGGCTTCCTCCCTCTACCTAGCGATAACGAAGTAAGGTGCGCAGGCGGTACGCTTGCAGAGGTGTAAGCGATATTAGAGTTACAAGCTTTTGTTGCATGCGGATTTAGCAAGCGAGCCCCTATGCCGACCGAAATGAAAGAAGTTTCGCGGCGAAATCGTCAGCAAACCTGCTCACCTGAAACAAAAAAAGAAGAAACGAAGACGTGTTAAGGTGAACTGAAGTGTTGCGACCAATTTTATGAATGTTAATTCGGTTGTTTTAATAAGCAAATCTCGCCTTTACAAAGACACATAATCGAAGACATGTAGCGCCATCTCACGTGTGTGTCTTCCTGTCTGCGTCCCCGTCTTCCGCGCTTAGCTCGTTCTGCATATTAAAGGTCGCAAAGTTTTCGCCCATAATATATCTGCCTTCTTCACCCAGCAGTACACCTGGACATATCGCGCAAAGCCTTGCCAGCTTCACTGTTAGTTATGTTTGGGACTTGCCTGTCTTCTCTGCAACTACATCTAATCGTGGCTATGTGATTGTCCTGGGGACCGTACAGTTCGCTCTATAATTATATTTCTACCTGTATTATGTCCTTGAAATTGCCGATGACATTATTCTGCCTATATTTGAGCTCATACATCTTCCTGTCAACGGTACAATCCCTGCTTTTCTCTGTTACAAGTTCAATTGCCACTTATTCTTCTCTTGTTGAACGCTTTTAACAGTTTAGCCACCCCGAAATGATCTCTGAGCTACGAAGCTTTCACGCTCCCTATGGTCTTTGGCAGGTCCTCTGTGGCGTGGAACAGCTTCCCTGTTTCCTGACTTGGGGCTAAAGCCTCAACCCCGGCTTCATCTACAGCTCCAGAAATTATTTTCTTTCATTGCCTCTGTGGCACCTTCAACCTCCTGTTCTAAACCTTTGTGTGTGTTTGGGGGCCATAACCTGATTTTTTTTTCTTTAGCCGAACCATCATCACATATATTTGTCCTCGTTTTTCGTGAGAGCTTTTCCCTTTCTCTTTAGATTGCGGAATTCTGAATCTAGATTTAGATTCAGAATTCACGGAATCGTCGATCTCTATACGCCTAATACTTCTACTAGACGCACAAGGTTAGGATCGATAGAATGTTTACTTTATTTCTTCTTTCCACTGCGGGCTTTCCCATGTCCGCTACCGATGACATTTCTGCCACCAGGTATGCATTACTAGCAAGCGATTTCTTTCCGTGAACAGCACCAGCATATATCTCCTCTACTATTCCTAAAGTCGACGCTATAGTTGCCCAAGTGCCTGTTGCGCAGTCCACTTTTTCTTTGAAATAGCTTCCCTCAGAGCAGATCAGTATAATTCAACAGAAATTTTACTAGAGGTCGACCTATCAGTCATTACACAAATAAAGTTTACATATTTCTTCTTCTGCGAAGAAGCCAGCCTTCGCAACTCAGCTACATCATACAATTTATTGACCAAATGTTTTATGGTAGTCTTCAATTAATGATTAATGCTGTTACGTTGCGGAAGTCACATAGCAGGTGTATTTACAATATATACAAGAGAGGCAACGAGACATAGACAAGATGGCTGGGGAGACCGATTCTACCTCAACACATCAAACAGTCGTGTTCTGACTGGCGCCACTATTGGTGGCGCCAGCGCCTAACCTAACCCCCGCCTGCAAAGGCGCCGTCTCGGCGCTAACTATAAGGGAGGTGAAGTCGCGGCAAATTAAGGTTTCAGCCGGGACACATTCACAACGTCAGTCGGGACACGCGAGTCCATCGGAGCGATCTCGTAGGTCAAAATTAATCCGGAGCCCTCCACTACGGCGTGCCTTATAATCAGTACGGGTTTTGGCACGTAAAACCCCAGAAAGAAGAAATTGACATCGCCAAGCTGATGCAATATCGTGTACGGCCCGGTGCAGCGCGGCAGCAGCTTTTCAGGCAAGCCGACGCGCCAACATAGTGTCCATAAGAGGACAATGGATCCAGGAGGAAATCAAACGTCCTGTTGTCGGATGTCGTACCGGGTCTTCTGCGCGGCCTAAGACTCAGTGAGCAGGCAATCTGGCGTGCCGTGTGAGCCCGAGCAAAGACGTCTTCATCATATTCAATGGGAGTGTTCGTTGAGGCAGGAAGCAATGCGCCAAACGGCAAAGTAGGGTAATGGCCGAACGGAACGTAAAATGGTGAAAAGCCAGTGGTTTCGTGACGGGGCGAATTATAGGCGAAGGTCACGAAGGGTAACGTGCTGTCCCAAACACTGTGGTCGTCAGAAACGGTACACAGACAGCATTTCTGTCAACGTGTGATTGAGCCGCTCCGCGAGTCCCTTTGTCTACGGGTGGTATAGGCGGTGGAAAGCGTGTGCTCGGCGGAACAGGAGCGAAGTACACCTTCAACAACGCGGGACAAGAAGGTGCGGCCGTGATGAGTGAGGAGCTGCCGGGGTGCGCCGTGATGGAGGATGACGTGATGTAGCAGGAAATCCGCCATCTCAGTTGCACAACTTGTGCGCGAAGCTTGCGTGATCGCGTACCGAGTCGCGTAATCAGTCGCAACAACGACCCACTTATTGCCAGATTTTGACTTCGAAAAAGGGCTGAGACGATCGAGACCGACGCGAAAGAAAGGCCGACGCGCCGTAACAAAATTTTGGGCACGAGCCGTTGGCTACGATTCGGTTGCTGCAACTGGTGACAACAATTCAGTTGGACAGGCTCGGGCCAATGACGCTCAGAACTGCATTTATCCTGAGGTCGTTTTGGACTTGCCTTGCGCGGTTAAACGATCTTAAACTTCACTTACCGCTTCGCCCTCTGATTGAACCGGATTGTGCCATCATGCGATCCAATTAAGTGGTCATTCACATGCGTGTGCCACCGATGGTCGGGATTCTCAGCTTTACGCACATTCTATTTCGTTGCTCTTGAATCCGTGTCACGTGTACATAAAACAGCAAAGCGGCAAGAAACAGCCAAGCGCTGTGTTGCAAATACAGCTCGAGGGCCGCAAGAGGAGCCAGTTTTCGACGACTATTATGTGGCAGCTGTCAAAATAGTCCGGGCGCTCTTTACCCCTCCCCTCTTCCCATCTTTATCTTGCGCACAAGGTGAACATCAACAGTGGTAAATGCTATCGCGCCGATAAGCTCAGTGACGCAGTGTTATCGCACCTAACTATGATCCCGCAAGGCCTTTGTTTGAAACCGTAAAAACCTAACAGTGCGTTTCGCAAGTCGTACCATATCTACAGAGGGGTCCACTGTTAAAGGGAACACCGGAGCGCGTGGCGTCGGCTCGGCGCCACCACCGGCAGGTGGCTGCAACAAGTTTCGCGCAGGCGCAGTGAGCGCTGTCAGCGGTGATTTTTCGTCGTCTGCTACTGTCTGCCGCCGCGCTTCAGATAGTAGAGAAGCAAGCCGATCACACCTTTGTAATGTTTGCCAGTGAGGGCATGACCACACACTGATAGCCAGCCATTGCAAAGCTGAAAGAAAATTAGACGAGGCAAAATATTACCAAGCAGGTATTTTTTGCCGTTTCAGCTTACAAGACAAACATGATAATTTTTTTACGGATGTCTCTTTGTGGCACATCTATATTAGAGAATACTTCTTCGTGTGTAGTGCCCATCTCATTTGTACTACTTCATATTCGAGTCGCTGCAGTGCGTAGGCTGCACAAAGAATCCACAAGCGCCTATATACCAAGCACATTAATTTATAAAGAGCTATCACACGAGTTATCGTTGAGTCATGGAAATCGACGTGCACAGTAAACATTTTTTGAGGCGGGCAAATCTTTATGAAACAGAAGGCAAACAAAAGACGGCATGGTCATTGCTGCTGATGTTAAGGGCATTTATCTGATTATACATCAATCAAGTCACTTTCGTTCAGTGGCTGCGTTCAAAGATGAATTACGCGAGCTGCTTGCTTCGCGACGATCCGAATTCTTCGGATCGTCGCGAAGGTGCTGGCGTCTACTCAACCGGCGGTGACGCCGAGTAGACGCCTCGCGCTCCGGTGCTCCCTTTAACCGTGGACGCCTCTGTATATGTGTTTTCTTTGTTCCTGCATTCAAATCTGCTCTTTATTTAATAACGCACCTCCTAAAGCCAGGTCATTCTTGTTAAAATAAAATTCTGGGCTTGTACATGCCGAAACCACAATCTGAATATAATGGACGCCGCTTTGGGCGGCTCCGAGTTAATTAGGACCACCTGAGGTTCTTTTTAACGTGCCTCGTGGTTGTTCGTGCCATACGGTCACCATAACAATAACGTGGGCCAATCAGTTCTCCTTGGTTTATTTAACAGCGAAGCTGTTTAAGCTACCCGTAACTCCGTTTGTCATCGGCGAAAAGCTGCGCCCAGAAATGACGTCCCCTCGCGTTGCCTAGTTGTTGCCAGCGCAGGTGCGCGCTCGCTTCGCCCGACACAGACACAACAGGCACACACAGCACACACAGCACACACACAGCAGGCGGGGGCTCCGCTGAGCCCCCGCCTGCTGCGTGCTACCCCACATGCCCCGTGACGTCATCGCGGCGCGCCTGCGATCACCGCCCGTACACCGTGCATAGCTTTCGCCCCACTTCCCCTACGACTTCGCCGCCAGCTGCGTACTACTGCGCATGCGCCGCGAGTCAGATGCGATGTCACGGCCAACTTTGCATGTGCTACTTCGTTCCGTATGAAAACCGGTGCGCGTCGGCGTGACGTAGACATGGGGAGACCAAGGGAGGTCGCACTGCGGAAGAATAAGACGCTTACCAAGAATCGCGATGCGCTGCTAAGCGAGACTTTTATCAGACCCAGCACGGTTAGCCGAAGAAGCAGCTGCAAAACGAGAACGGCGAGCCGGAGACCCTGAGTACGTTCAGCGGGAGAATGCTAGGGAACGGAAGAGAAAGCGTCGGCTCCGAGAAGATCCCGACGTGAGAGAAGCCGAGAACGAACGATACCGATCAGCTCCGCTGTGTCTTTAGCCTTACGCCACTAGTGCAAGCTACCGCGAATTTTTAGCAGTATTTTTAGCTTGGATAAGAAACACAGGAGCCATGAAAAACGCTGTCCCCTGGACAGCTCAGTATAAATTTTGTCTTGAATTTTGAGTAGCTAGCAATGCCATCACACATATTTGGATTTTACCCCCAAGACATGAAAATAATTCTACGAAGTGACCAGGCAGGCCAAAACAGAAGCTCTTCTATTATCTGTTTATCCTGCTACCAAATTTTGGATAGCTAGTAACACTTCACTAATGCAAACAACCTTTACTGGCAACACTTTCTTTCTTTTTCTTTCCTTTATTGAAGAGTCAATCCAATCGGAGACGAAGCGCCATCCAGCCGAAGCTCACTTTCGTCACAGACAGCTCTGAAAATTGACCTCGGTCCCGTTAGTGGCGCTGATAAATTAAGCGCGTTACCGTGAGACTACGACACTCTCATTTCATTCTGTGTTTCGTTCACGTCTTTTCTCGCTGTCTCTCGACACACACCCTGGGGTTAACATTTCGAAGCGATTCAATTCGATTGTGGCTACCACAATATTTATTTAATGGGACTGGGACAACACTGGTTTCCCTGTTTAAGCACACCTAAGAATTCAACGGTGATTTATTAGTAAATGCGAGAGAAATTCGTTAGCATTACGTCCCACCTGTTTGATGCCTTGGGTCCATGATTTAAACTAGGTTGCCCACACTGCAAAGAGTTGTTCAGGAGCTCACTCGACAAATCCTGCCAATTCGAGGAGCGAAGTGCAAGTGCTCTGGCCGTGGTCCAGAGCAGACGACCGTCAACATGTGTATAATCATGCGCGTGCGTCTAAATGTCGCACAAAAATCCCTCACGTGACCTGATCCTAGGGACAGGATCGTTTAGGGTCTTTTAAGAAGGCGCGATGGCGGCGTCAAATGATGCCGTGACGCGTTGGGTCTCTGGCCCATGCCGACCGCGCGTTGCTCAACGCTGGTTGTGTAATGTGTCAGCAGCGGGTTAGTGTTTCTTGGCGGAGTGTTTCTTGGTTAGTGTTTCCTGGCCTAGTATGAAGTTTACGATGCTAACACATAGCTTGTTCACGTTCTTTCGTTCTAGATGTCATTTGCGAGACGATCGAGTTGAAAACGAGACACATTTCTCTGTTCCTTGCGTGTGTGTGTGTTATAAATTACTTTATATTGTTGAAGTTCTGGCAGTGTAAGGGAGTACGAACGTAGCCCACGCGCAATAAAACTCTAATAATAATAAGTATATAAACACATTTCTGTGTATGTCTCAAATTTTGAACTGCACTTAAAATGACCATAACCACCCTTTACGTCTTATATCTGGGCTACGCCGCCTGTGTGAGTCAGCTACTTTAAGGCTGTTCCGTTTGTCAGACTGATGCATGGTGCCAGTTTATTTCCGTACTGTTGTAAAATAGCCAGTTATTGTGTTTATTCACTCAGTACAGATGTACTGTAGCTTCGCCGCAGTACAAGGGAGTTATGTGGTGAAGCATACTAAAATTGGTAGAGGGCCATTATCACCCGGCATATTATATCCACTTATTAGGTGTCCCAGTGTGCATAATGTGACAGTAGACGGCGTGTGCGCGCGTGTGTAATTAAGGAATGCTTATGCCCAGTGACAGTGGCCCATTTGAACTTTTAGTATGCTTCACCGCAAAACATTGGTGTACTGCGGGGAAGCTCATTATAAAAAAGCCGAATTACGCAATTTTTGTAGTTTGTTACACCGCGATACAGTGGTGTGATGCGGCGAAGCGCATTAATAAGAGGGGGGGGGGCATAACATCGTGGAGTGAAGCATACTAAGAGTGGAAAGGGTACATTTGCCCCATAGGGTTACAAGTGCTTATTATTTTCGATTATAATGTTATTTGCAAGTGCATTTGCACTCGCGGTGCGCTCTACTGCATGGCAATTCCTTGTAGCAATATGTTTCACCACAATGCGGATTCATGTGTTTCTGATTGCACTGCACATGTTCTTTATGAATTGATTCGTTGTTCATAAGTCCACAGGTACTTACTCTAAACTGGAGGGCTGAAGTTGACTGTGGAAGCACAAATTTTATTAAGGGGACAAGAGGTTGTAAGAGGATTGCAGCACAGCTTTTTTTTTTTCACGCACCTTTTCTGCTAGAAGCTTCCATTGAAGTTCTTCCTACCTCTTTGAGCCAGCGCATAGCGTATATAAAAAGCAGACACTGATTGAGTTTGGAAACATCACCTATGCTCTGTGCAGTAAGCTGTGCACAGGACGAGTTCATGTCTATCTATAGCAAAAGAAAATATCGCAGTTTCGCCTGAAAGGCGAAACTGCGATATTTTATTTTCGTAGGTGTTTGACCTCAACCCGAAGGTGCCCCCACCTCAATAGGTGCTTGGGGCGCCACATGGGAAATGACCGCCATGGGAGCGCCCCAGACACCACTTTATTTCCGTGCTCACGTTGGTTTCGACGGGAATTCAGGGCGCAGGCTCCTTTCCCAAGCGTATCACCCCTGAAGGAAGCCGAACGCCAGGCCGGGGTACGCTTGTAGCCTTTTGAACCAGTGGGTGCCCGGCGGCGGTGGGAATCGAACCCACAGCCTCCCGCAGCCGAGGCGGGCGTTCTACCACTAGGCCACGGCTGCGGTTGAGGCGACTCTCAACTGAAATTTATGTTGAAAAACATGAAGAAAGAAAAATCGCACGCAGAATAACGCATGGAAATTTACCATGAACCAACTCAATCTGTTTTCTATCCTAATGTTAAATGGTGCTTTATCATTTCGCTTGCGTTTTCTGTTTTAGTGCTTATTTTTATTATGCTTGTTGCACAGTAACCGCATGAGTGCCGAACTTGAACTTGAACTTGTTGGTATGAGATCTCATGGTTGTTACCAGCAGAAGAGAGGGAAAAAACGTATATGGGCTCGGAGGCATGGAGTGACCTTGCTTGTAGTCTCATGGTGTTACTCCATGAAAACGCTATGAGCCTCCAGATCAACTAGGAAGGGAGGTTTGTTAGAATTGCTTCTGAACTGTATTGTTCTGAACTGAACCAAATCAACAGTGCTCTTAATGAAAAATTTTGGACAGCACTAGGCTTGCACTCAGCAAAGGCTAAGAAGGAAGCATTCAGGATATGCGAAGAAATGGGCCTTTTGAAGCTGGCAGCATCACTGAAGGGGCTTTGCCTGTCTGCCCTCTTTATGGATGCACAAAGATAATTCCGCCTTTGAGGGGATAGTTTCAGGGGTTGCTACCTGGTAACAGTGTTAGGTGTTTAGTAGCAGAGAAGTTTGGCTTTGCCCACTCTCACTATACTGTTCCTTCTCCAGGGCCCCCTGTGAAGTGCCCAGTTCTTGGACGCAGTGTGCTTTCCATGCATGCATGCATTTTATTGCGATAGCAATTATATGGACACTTCAACCGGATTTCTGCCGTCGTCGTCGCCGTCGTTGTTGCCGTCGCCGTGAAGTTCCCTATAGATAAAATCTTCGCCGCGCGCCGTATGCCCGAGCGGAAGCGTGTGGGGACGCGCGCTATCACGGAGAGCGAACACACTCAATCTCCCACGGAGCAAAGCAGGAAAGTCCACGCGCAAGCAAGGAAGCAGGAAGCCAGCGCCGGAGGGAGCGGGGGGGGGGGGGGGGGGGGGGGGGCACTTCTACTTTGCCAACAACCGCGCTCGTCGCTCGCCGGCACCGTCTCTTATCTCCACACGGCTCTGACCTTTATGCGCCGTGCATTCGCCGCTCAGTTTCCGTTGAAGCGATAGACCGCACGTACCTTCGCCCGCTGCGGCGTACGCTTGCTGCCAGCGTTTTGACAGTCGTTGTCTGCAGTCATTCAGTGTGATCTATTCGTGTTTGTTTGTGCGCACTCACACCACGCTTGTTCATTCAGTTAGTAATAGTCGGGCCACATTTTCCAACGCACGCTACACATGCAATGCTGCCCGGATCGGCAGTGCAGCGCTACAGGTGTGTCCCTTCACACGCGCTGCCCACGGGAAGCGCTTCTCATCAACACCACCGTTTCACACGCGCCTTCTCGTGGTGATCGAGTCTCTCTTCGAGTCGGTCTACTTACGCCGCAGCGCACCTGCTTACTTAATCAGCTCATGTTTACTACAATTCATACTGCTACCAAAGCCGCTCACCTTACTTCGTATGACATTGCTGTGTTGCTATCGCATTCATTGCTTCGCCCTTAGGGCGAAACTGTGACATTTTTTAGCTCATAAATACGTCTTCAACCAAACCCAGATATGTCAAACCTACATGTAAAGAATCATTGTGTATATAAAACACCTGTAATATCCACTTGCAAGTCCCTGTGTGAAGTTTTTATATTAAGGGCGAAAGCTTTATATGTCTCATGGTGAGGTTTCTGTTTTAAGGTCGTTTCAAAACCGCGCCGTCGAATCAAAATGGTCCTCTTAGGATAAGAGGCGATAATTCGCACAAAACCGCGATTAAAGGTGGAAGAAAGATTAAGCAAGTGAACTGAAGTGATAATCCCCTTATGAACTACGACACAGCTTAATAGTTAAGACAAGATCACGCACAAATTATGGTTTACAGAGGCTATCGTCACTAATACCAGAACTCCTCAATAAGTATCCTGACATATTAAATCTAATTAAGTCTAGAGTTTCTCTAATTCAATTCAAAAAGCAAGTTAAAGCCCTATTACTATTTGAGCAGATGTGAGATGTTACTCCCTGAACCAATTCTCGGTATTAATCTTGTGTATTGCGTTGTATTTAATTGTGTATTGTGTAGATTTATTTCATTATGTGTGTGCATATGTATTAGGTTTTGATTCTCGTTCCGAAAAAGGAACTGCATATCTCTCTGTATTTGCATTGATGTTATTGTAGCTGGGTCGACCTATGATGTGTAATCAAAACAAGACTTGCTGCCTACGCTGTCAGGGTGGCACAACCTAGTCAGGCTCTCTCCGGGCCTTTTGTTGTGCCTCCTGAGCCAATCTGTATGAAAATTGTCTCGAATAAAAGAGAAAGAAAGAAAGAAAGAAAGAAAGAAAGAAAGAAAGAAAGAAAGAAAGAAAGAAAGAAAAAGAAAGAATAGGTATGCAGAGAGGAAAATGAAATTATGGGGTTTTACGTACCAAAGCCACGATCTGATTATGAGGCACGCCATAGTGGGGGACTCCGGAAATATGGACCACCTGGGGTTCTTTCACGTGCGCCTAAATCTAATACAGAGAGGTGAATTAAGAGTGAATTGATGATGAATTAAAGGGGTTTAGTTGGGTGATAGGAGTCAAACGATAGGTAATGACGAGATATAGTGAGCTAAGATAATGAAGAGTAAATGAGAGTGAATTAAGAGTGGATGAGGGTGAATCAAGTGGCGATAGGGTGAATTATGACCGATGAAAATCTGTACTTTGGAGTAGTAGAGCAAACCAAGTGTGCTGGAAGTAAAACGGAGTTGATAGAGTGAATGAAGGTGAACCAAGTAATGATAGAGTGAATCAAGAGTGAATCAAGGGGTTATGGAGTGGCGGAGTTACGTGCAAAAATATATCTGAGATTTAAGGGTCCAAGTGAGAGTGACTCAGCAAAAAAAAGTTCTGAGTCACGGTTCGAGTTTGGTGAATCATAGGATGGGTTACCTGCAAAAAACTTAACTTGCAAATGACTAAATTGTGGTTTCAGAATGATGATGACTCGGCAAAAAAAGTTGTCATCGTGTCATTGAGTAAGTGGCGCTCGGGCTTTCGCTTTCAAGTCATCTTCGCTGTAGCATAAGGCACCCCTAGTAATTTTTTCTATATCGAACTTTGTGTGATTTCTTTCAGATTCGATATATCCGGGTATACACCAGCTGAACCTATAGCCTGCGATCAAAAAAGTGCTATACATCATGATGCTCCCAACTCGTGACATGTGCTGTAAGGCCTTGAGGAACACCTTCGTTTATTTACACCCTCATCATACTGCATGAAACTTCGTATCATAAGTGCAATGATTAACATCAGCTGGGTTTCCAGAGTTATTCCTGTACGACTTACTGAAAGCTATCCTGAGTGAGTTTCAGAAGCAAAATACCACTGCCTTACGAGAAGCAGATAAAGCCCAGGTTGCTATAACCGCATATGTCACACAAAGTGAAGAGTACCACTGAGTGTACAGGTGGTTTACTTTGTATCCAGTAAGCTTGGTTTTCCCTTTGCACGTGAGCAAACTCAACTAGCCCCGAAGACATGGCCTGTGACAAACTATGTGCCAGATGATGTGGCCCCTGCAAAGCCGAAGTTGTGTGCATAGATTCTTACAAGCGCTTCACTGACCACACAGGCTACTGTAAAAACGGCTGCCCGTATACTAACATGCCAACATGAACATGAAAACGGCCACAAATTTGGCTATTCATTCATTGGCTCCAACTGCAGATGCAAACCACTCTTCCTCCAGACGTGTGTGTTCACAGGAGCTGGAGCTCTAATATAGCAGATAAGAACAATGATGTTTGAAAGTGTCTTTAGAGTTGAACTACATTCTGCAGAAGCAGTGATACTTGCAGCACTGGCACCTTAGATCCACAAATAATGGCTGGGCCAGCATGCAAAGAGGAACTATTCTGAAATTCTCAACTTCTATTATTATATTTATCCTTACCATGTATGTTAAGTGCAGCTGCAGCGGTAAATGATCAGCACAAGTGACCGGTGTCTAGAGCAGGGAAATTGTGGTACGCGGCGCTCTTGTTCCCGTGCACACTGGTATATAAAGTGACAGATAATTCATGTTTCAAAAAGGGAGTGCCGGGCGCTTCGTTTTAGGCGTGCTTGGGAACAACCGCGTCGCGTACCGCAGTTTAACTGCTCGAGTGATCGGTCACTTGTGCTAATCTTTTTTTCACTGCAGCTGTACATATCCATATTTTGAGCAAAATGGTTAAATGATGTCGACTATTATAGCCATTCCTAATCTGAAATGCAACAATAGAGCAAAAATGGCTAACAAATTCTAATGGGAAAAATGAAGACAAGCAGTGCACAGCCCTTTCTTATAGCCGGCTTCCTTGTACCTTGGGTTATATTTGTCGCACAAACCGGGTATGCTTGATTGTGTCCAGCAGCAGTTCCACAGAGAACACAGCCGGTTCAGACATGGTGGACGCCACTTGCATTCTCTCGGCCGGATGCTTACATTCGTTCACCAGCGCTTCCACCGTCTCGGGTTCTGATTGGCTGCGGCCAAAGCGGTCAACTTTTCTGCGCGGAAAAAATCGGTCCGGGCTTGATCCGGCGAAGCGGCCCGCGGATTGTAGCGGGCCGGAAAGCGGCCACGGATTTTCCTTGGCCGCTTTGCTGGATCTGCCTGTCCGCTTGCCCGCTCCACCTTCGGTGTGAACGTGCTTTAAGGGAGGAGGAACCGTGCGTGCGTCTTGACTGCGACGAACTATATATCAATAAAAGGACGTTTTATTTATTGGCACTACTCAAGAAACGGCCGAGTCAACGCAGCAGCGCAACGAAGCCAGGACTCAAGGTGTGCGGACAACAAGAAAGACGAGTTCTGGCTTGTCAGTTTAAACGCTAGAAGCCTGGTAAATAAAATTTGCTACCTGGAATACATTCTAGCCAGCTATGACCCACCCATTTTCAGAGTAACTCAGACGCGGCTATATTCTGACGTACGACATAATCAATTACTACCGCCCGGTTGTAAGATAATGCGGAATGACCGCGAACACCGAGGAGGTGGTGTGGCCATAATTGTTAAGAAGATGTTGAATGCATATACGTGTGCAAGGTATCCAAAACCACGAGAGTGTGTGGTGCAACATTAAAATTGACAATGCCTTAGTCCTTCTCTGGGCAATACATATACAGAGCGTTGCATGTGCATGCGTTCGGCGCCCCCACGCTGTCGTTGAAATGTACCAACTCGGCCAGGAACAAGCTTTGCTATCTTTGAAGAAGAAAGCATCTATAACTGCTTCGAGTTTTTCCGCCCTAACCGATTTCCTTAGGTGTATACACAGTCAATTTGCCGACGTTACCTTGACAAAATCTTTTACCTCCCTAGCCCTGCTCAAAGACGTTCGTGCAAACCCACATTCTGCATGCTTCGTAGACGCGGCACAGTACGGTCGATCGACCAACTTCTCGGCCGTCACGGTTGATCACACAGGTTCTGTTCTCCTACTCTGCTTCTATCAGGAACGCCACTCCCGCTAAGGCTGAGCAGGTAGCTATCGCCCTCGCTCTTCTTGACGATTCTAAGCAACAGATCTACACAGACTCACGAGCGGCGGTCAGGGCCTTTGCGTCCGGATCGGATCAGCTGTAAGCAACTTGCATTTTAGGTCATAGGGATATTTCTCCTCACAGATTCATCTGGTTTCCGGCTCACCTCGGATCACATCTGGCCTCCATGGCCAACTTGAACGAGATCGCCCACGCCCGAGCGCGCGAACTGACTTAACGCGCTGGGCAACCTGGGGGATCTTCAGACTCCAATGTACGCAGTCTTTAGGGACGTTCTCCTCTATTTTAATGAAATCATCAAGCATTATCAGTTGGGCAGGAGGGTCTCCCCCCTTGCTGACGCGAAGCTCTCGTGAGCGCAGGCACCTGCCCTCCGCATGCTTCATACCAGGTGATATCCTAGTCTTTATACCCACAGCCAGTTCATCGAAGCCCTTGATCCAGCATGCCCGGATTGTGGCGCCGCTTGTACGTTAGACCACATGCTCTGGCAGTGCCCCTCATTACAGGGTCCTCAACGCACAACCGAAGAGGAATGGAGCTCTATGCTCAGGAGCTCAGACCTTCCACATCAACTTAGGGCCGTCCAGAGGGCTCGCGACGCGGCGGTGAGGCTCGGCCTACCCGTCCCGACGTGGGAGCGGCCCGCTGCTCTACCGCCTTGAGGCGGTAGCGCTCCTCAGGACCTAAATAAAGTTCTCTGTCTGTCTGTTTGTCTGTCCCTACGCACAGTCGGCAGATTTCGGCACATGTAGCGTAACGTTTCTTCAATTGTCCACAATTTGTATTGATTCCAGATTATTGCTGTGGTGAAGCAGGCGATGCTACGCGTTGGTCCTCTTCTCTGATTAGCATTTGACCAATATCGTTGACTCCGATGTACAAGAATAATTAAAGACGTAAAAAGTATTATTTCTTCTTCTCTTTACTTTTCTTTCTGTAGTTTACTCGTTGGTGGAGTAATTGAAACGTGTTAACAAATACGCCAAGAAAGCCAGGGTCCAAAGTGCCAGTCAAATTTTTCGCTGCCAGAGATATTCGAACCTGATGAAGACTGGCTATGTAGTTAAAATATGATGGCTTTCAGCAGTTATACCCCGGACTCCTTTATATCATGTTTATGCGTCTGGGTAATGCAACACAAAGTTTCATCGTGGCTACTTTCCTGCTCCACTACCAATAACACTCGCCGTAGGAAGGCGTGTCATACTCCTAAGGCCGATCATGTCCAACACCGCACTCCTCTGGCCGTCGCTTTCTAGGGAGGCATTCTCAGGCGATACCTTTCGGAGATAGTTTCGATTTCGTGAGACCTCGCGAGACTCGGCATCTGACGCGTCCGCGTATATTGCCGACAGCGTTTTCGGCACTGTGCCAAGCTTGTTATCTCCGCATGCAAAGAGCATTGACGGCCGTATGCTCCGATGTGTCCAGTGCCCAATTCTCGCGAAATCGAAACTATCCCGACAGTTATCGCCCGAAAATACTGCCGTATGTACGCCTAACGGGGAACCGACAGCATTTGGCGGTACTACGCAGCCTCGTGACGACGACAATTTCATACATTAGGTCTACCATCTGTGAGATGAAAAGCCATTTAAGAATCTATTTTAGCAAAGTCTGAAGATAAAACTTTTCCTGACGTCATCATTTGTTTCATTTCAACCTAGGCCATTCTGAAACATAACAGACTTCGCACGTCCCCAGGAACGTACAGAAAGACTCACTATACCATCATCCACTTAATAGAAAAGAGACAGGGTCTGGGAGAGGCGAGACCAATTTATTCAGTTTTTAACACTAAGGTTAAAATACAAGTTATTCTGCAGGCAATGCAAAGCTGTTGTGGAATGGTATGATAGCGAACCTACTATCGCAACTGCGGTTCCTTGTTCGAACCTAAGCCCTGATCACGCGAATTTTGCATGATTTACTTAACCAAGCCGGTCAACCTCGATACTAGAGGCAGCCGATTTCAGGTATGTATGTTGTGTTTAGACCAGGACAGTAATGATAGCTGCAGTAGCAGCACTTTATTTTGTCAGAAGGAAAATAAAATGTAATTACAACTACAAGAATTATACCCAATCATTATATCAGTTGCTTCATTTGGCTGTACCTTTGCGAAATCATCAAGCACACGAGTTATTAGCATACACATGCGCACATATACAGGGTGTCCCAGCTATCACGCAGCACGATTTAAAAAAAAGAGGAACGGCGTTAGGCGAAGCCAACCTAGTGCGTATTGTTTCTAGTACAGTGGAAAAGCCGCCAGTACTTTTTCGTTACTGAGATTTAATTTATTAATTGTAATTAATTATCTAACTCGATAAGTACTGTCCTAATTATCAAAGTGTCAATGAGAAAGTTGTAGAGCAACATGAAAAACTCCCGATACGGCTTTCTGTTGCTCAATACGTGCTACATAAATGTGTTTTTCCGAGTGTGAAAGAAGCCTGCGAATACACGCAGAATTCCCGCTCGACTGGCCGCTCGAGGCACTTCGTGTATTCACGGGCTTCTTTCATGCTCACAAAAACACTCTTATGTCGCAGGTATTGAGCAACAGAAAGCTGTATCGGGAGTTTTTCATGTTGCTCTACCACTTTCTCATTGACACTTTGATAATTAGGGACAGTACTTCTCGAGTTACATAATTAATTACAATTACTTAATTAAATCTCAGTAACGAAAAAATTACTCGTGGCAATTCCACTGTACTGGAAACAATACGCACTAGGTTGGCTTCGCGTAACGCCGTTCCCCTTTTTTTAAATCGTGCTGCGTGATAGCTAGGACACCCTGTATATGTGCAAAGGTACGCGAGCGATGCAACAGGTGTCAATGGGGAACGTGACATGTTTGGTTCATACTATTACATTATGTCTCGACATTGCAAGACTTAAAACATAAAATTTAATACCATGATTTTTCTTTACTTTATGCTGGCATTGCAACATTAGTGTGCCTAAATATCATGTACATTCCGTGGAAGAACACAGAGGTGAACAATCTCAACAAATAAAGCAGCTTACTCTTTAACCCTAATGGTTGAGGGGGGAGGGGTAAGGCACTCCTACAGCTCTAAAAGTCTTCATAGCGACATCTGTTTCCTTCTCACACAACGGCGATCAACTCGAAGACGGTACATTAGAAATACCTGAAAAGGGCCAGAAAGCTGATAACAGAAATTTTCTGCAAATTAACAACAGCCTTGTTTGTTACACACAAGAGATTTCCTACTCTTGTTGTAAAAAAAAAAAAACATAAAAGCGCCGCCCATGTTGGGTTTGTCAATGACTAAATTTGCTAAAACTCAGTTCGCAGACAACACAGTGTATATAGGGCTACGAACAGTGCACGCATGCCGAATTCCCGAATTCCTTGCGGGGACGTCTTGTGTGGAAATTTTGGACAGCCAGCTTACGCGGCTAGCGTCCGAATTTCTCAGACATTTTTCCACGTCAGAAAAACTGCACTTTGCACAGCATATACAAGGTCAGTTCTTCGCTCCTTGCGTGAAAGGATGTAAACCTTGTTTTCACAAATGCCAGCAAAATATGTCGCACATGGGTTCTAGAAGAATAGCTTCTTTTTGACGTCCGCGTGCAAACGGTGCACACGACTTAGTTCAACAGAGCGCAAACGAACCTGTCGGTGCTAATCACCAATGTGGATCATTAGGTGCGTGGACAGTTCAACTATATTTGTGAAAGTATCAGAACACGCGAGGCACATATAATGCCAGCGCATGTGCTTTTCGAGGGCTCCTTTCTCAGCGAAATGAAAGCCGCACTGCTTACACTGGTACGACATTTCTTCAGCGGGGCTATGACAATGAACACCGAGGGTTGAATTGTACGCAAATGCTCCATTACATTCTTGGAAAACGCGTGGTTTCACGTGGTCATGCATGTCGGGATGGACATCGAGACACTCCTTGCGCACAAACGACTCGTGAAATTCTTGGCCGACGTCGGGTTGGCCGAGGCTTGACTTGCGCTTAAACAATCCATCGCATTCTTGCCAAACGTTTGGTTTTACGTCATCGTGCCTGATGAGGTGATCGTCGAGACGCACCTTGCGCTCAGACGACTTGTGACATTCTTGGTCGACCTCTGGTTTGTCGTCCATGAGTTTGCGACGCTTCTGCTCGTAGGTGAAAGACTTATCTAGTCCTTCGAGAGTGTAGGGCTCCCCGGCAGCGTGCTTTTCGTGTTTTCTGACGATTTGCAACTTTTGTGGGTATGGTTTGTCGCATTCCTTGCGACAGCAGTGTTCACCACCCGGAGACTTGAAGACGTGCTTGTGCCAGGTAGACAGGTTGTCGAAAAACCGACAGCACATACCGCAGACGATGAGTATGCTTCCTCCCTCGGTTCCGTAAGGAATCCTACAAGTGGATGGACAAATTATTCCTAAATTGCAACCAGCGGTTTGACAATGTTTGAAATGTTTGACCGAAATTGTGCCCAACTGTTTTTTATACAGGCTCAGTATTGAATGAAACAAGTTAGAAACAAACACACTGTGATATACGGCTGCTAATCTGTTGTTTTATATCATTCTTATTTTTTGTTCTTTTCGGTTTCTTTATTTGCAACCGGTCGCGAGCGAATGCTGTCGGCAAGCAGCGAAAAATGGACAGAACGCCCAGCAAAGCATAGACGGAACGCGCGGAGTGATAACTTTTCTTCACCCAACTTCTTGCGTAGCTTCTACAGCATTCACTGCTATGTATGGAATGGAGTATAGTTCTCAAAAGCCACCATTTTCAAGATCAGTAGACTCCCAGGTAGATAATAAAGGTTTCTCAAATATTTGCAGCTGTGCGACCCGCATCGGTCATGTCGACGTTTGCAACGCCCTCTCTTTGTCGGCGTTCCAAGCGCTTGCGTATCTAGTTTCCTTTCCTTCGACTTTCCCGTGGGGGCGGTATATAAACAAACCAGAAAGACAAGTTGCCGTTCTTCATTTTAAATTTCACTTTTCTTCTGTAGTCGTAATTAGGGTCCGGACTCCCGAGGGGAAATGCGCCTATGAAGAGCCACGGCGAGAACAGATGCGAGAGTACAGTCGGCGCCTACGGGCCGCAAACAGCAATTATCCGCCGATCAAGGCAAAAAGAGAGTCACAGTTTCGCCCGAAAGGCGAATCATCGATTGCGACAGCAAATTAGTGGACAGCTATACAAAGTAAGGATGGTAGTTTTATCGGCAGTATAAACTTGTAAATATAGGCGCACTAACTAAATCAACAAGCATGGTGCGACGCGCGCACAAGCAAACATGAACGCACCTCACTCGATGACCACGGAAACTCGCTGTCAAAACACCGGAGTGAGTCAGCGCGACAGCAGCACGCGAATTAAGCTTCGTGCCGGCGCTCGCATTAACGCGATCTTCGACGCGAAAATACGGGGAGGGTGGACTCTGCCCCCGCTGCAGATGGATTTCAAGATACAGCCGCGCTGGTGAGCGCTCGCGGCGCAGAACACGCACCCTCAAGGTGCTTGTACTATGACTAGAGAGGACGCGTGCACGCGGGTATGGTTGAGGAACTATTATAGAGAGCTATTATTATACGGTCTTACATACAGGGCGCACAATGTGGTCGAAAGGCCTTACATCGCGGCAGCAACGTCAGAAACGGTTCTTTATGGCTGCCAGCACAGTTAATAAACGTCTAGGTGCTCGTACTGTGATCAGATACGATGCGTGCGCGCCTGCATAAGTAAAAGATACGTACTGTGTCACGTGACAATCGCCCTTTAGAGCGCAGTTCCTAGGCGCCTGCGGCGAGCGTCCCTCGTAACCAAGTCAACGAGCACTGATGAAAGTGAACGCGGAGCGCAGCGGGAGATGAAAAACGGCGATAGCGAAGAGAGCGCTGGAGAAGCGGAACCGTGAAGCAGAAAGCAGGGTACAGCAGACCGTACAGCAAAATCTAGAAAAGGAATGCATAATGCTGAAAACCGAAACAGATTCTTGCTATGCCGGAAACACAAGAAGCTGGAAACAAAAAACAAAAAACAAAACAAAAAAAAAACGGAGAAGACTTGGAGCAACTGCCGCAAAGCAGGTTAGAATTAAAGACTTGGATTATTATTTACTTCACAACAATGCAACTGCCGCAAAGACTACCCCATAGTGGGGTAGTAGAATTAAAGGTTTCGAGACGTCAACCCTCTTTCAAGGGTTTTGCAACAGCATCCTTACGGACCGCGCCGAGCCTGTTTCCGTTGTTTGCCCGCAGCCCTTATCATCCATCATGTTGGCTCATCAATTTGAAGCTTGTTTTTGTGGTTTTTCTTGCGAGACTTAGTTGTATTAATTCAAGTTATACTGCTATACCTGCAATTGTTAGTGGTTCGTCGGGATAAACGACGGACACGACCGAACCCTTGGCTGGTAGAGGTACAAAGCTAACGCAGAAGACTGTTCTGAATTGAACATCTCCAGCTCATTTTTCTCAGTTCTGTCACGCCGTAGTGGGGGACTTTTGGACCTGGGGTTCTTTAACGTGCACCTAAATCTAAGTACACGGGTGTTTCGCATTTCGCCCCCATCGAAATGCTATTCGATCCCGCGACCTAGGGCCAGTTAGATTAATTATTTTGGGTCATAAAAATAAAATAACATGTTCTGAAAACTTCCAGCTCATTTTTCTCAGTTTGTCCTTTTTGGCCTTTTTTTTTAGGGAAAACTATCACTTCCAAACTGCTTCGCCAAAACATGCTTTTGAAGTAGTTTCCGGGCGAAAATCTTGTCAGGCACAAGATGAGGTGCTTTTCATATTTCTGAATATTTAATACCCCCAAAAATTATTGCATACCTCACATATAATGAGAAGAAGAAAAAAAATAGTACTTAGCCTCAAGCTGATGAAATTGTTACAAGAATGTAATGAAAAACGAGCTACTGGCCTTATCCTGCACCATAACCCTCCTAGAAGGCATCTAACAAAATCAAGCAGTGTGTCTTCATTATTTCTGAAACGAGCATTTTCCTAAGGTTGCATACCTTAATGGTCCGTAGCACAGCTATAACTCTTTTCTATGTGATCTGTATTACTTAAATTTATAATATGTACTTAGAAAATATTATACATAAACCTATAATTCTTTATAAATATCCGTGCACCGGTTCAATATTGCTCTTGGAGACCCGTGAGACCTTTGGAACGTCTCAAGTATTACATGCTCTTGTGAAGCACTCGGAAAGGACCCGCCGCTCTACACTCCTGTGGTAGCTGCTGTGGGAAAGGCTCCCTGTGTCACCGAGGAGGAAAGCGGAAGGGGAGGGTGCAGCGGAACCATGAGGCGGAAAGCGGGAGGATAGTATGACGAAAGCGGGAGAAGTAAGGCGCAGTGCGCGCAAGACGGACTCCGCGGTGACGACGGCTTCGAGATGGTGCCAGAGAAGTGCTTGTCGTCTGTATGGAAACGAAGCGCTGCATGAGTGGAGGTCTGTCTGCGGCGGCTGCTGCGAATCGCGCCAGCGCGTCACTCACACGCTGCCTCTCGCGATCTCCCAATCAGCCAGGCAGTCGCGCCACACTTCACTCCGTTTGCAACGTGCTGCACGAGAGAGATGGGCCACACCAGCGAATATATCGCGAAATTAAAGCACGTATAGAGCTGGCCTCGAATTTTGCATTAGGGAGTATCGTAATCGTCGGTGCATTTTTTGTCCACTCTTATGCTTCACCGCCCATCTTGCGTACGTGTTTCGGTTTACACAGCTTTATTTTGGCAAATTTAGTTTGCATAGACGCGCGTACACACTAGCGGAAAAACGCGCGCGGTGCGCCGGCGGCGGCAAAACACGTGCCGCGCAAGCAGCCGCATGGCAGCTTTCTCTTGCCGCAGGAGGGATCGGTCCTGGGCCGATTTTTTGCGGTCTTCCGCGTACCGCGGATGAAGGAATCCAATGAGAGCGGCCGCTTCCGTGACGTGCGCGCGGGAAACTGGTTTCATGCGGACCCGCCCGACCGCTCGTTTCGTACTCGTGTCCCGTGTCAGCCGGAAACTCGTTTCGCACTATCGTCTGCACGCATCATCCCCCGGACAGAGCTGACGGATACGGATAGTTCGAGAAGGGGGAGGAGTCTATGCTGCCACGAGGCTGCCGTAGCGGCGCGCCGTTGATTGGTGTGGCCGCCCTGCCGCAGCTGCGTTTTATCACCAGCGGCGTGACGCGCGCGTTTTGCCGCGAGTGTGTATACGCTTTAAGGGAACCTGCCATTATGAATGTATATTCGCTCCTCAAGGCATGTGACGATTTGAAGCGAAATGAGTTGGGACTGCGTTGTCTGCGTACAAACGGCTTCAATTTAAACCTGACTTCAGCTAGCTGGCTACATAATGACAATTGCGATGTGGCTGTGCAGCATGACACACTTTCTTTTCGGTGCTGTTGGGGCCGCTTTTAGCGACATTAATAACCCCGCCTGTACAATCGGGAGGATTGGTCGTAATTCGGAAGTCTCCCAGGCAAATTGGGAAAGTTGGCAAGTGTATGCGACAGAGAACTTGAGTTTATTGTTTAGTGACAAGCTCAATGACAGCGAACGCGGGTGTGCGTGCCGCATGGTGCTTGTAAAGCACTCTGGCGGGCGCCTCGAGCACTCTCATAGTCGGTAGATTTAGCAGATGCACTTATTAGCTCAGGCGCGTCGTCTGCTATGATCACTATCAAACAGAATCTGGAAATGACGGGAGCATGCCGTCACGTGCTCCCGCGCATTCACTACGTTCTGACAGTAGAGTGTAGCAGAAGGCACGTGGGCACGACCAGGAAGTGCATCCGTCAACCATACAAACTGCAAAAGTGTGCTAGCCAACCGCCAGAGAGCTCGGCATGTACCGTGTAGCGCGCCCTCCTGTATGCACTGCCATAAAGCATGCAATGGTACATCGCACGCATTGCTTTTGGAGTGATACCATGGGGGAAAATGCGATTAAAATGAGGCTCTAGCAAGTACACACCTACAACGACCAAGGCAGGACAAATATACTGTACTACCATACACGATATTTAGGTAAGGGTGATGCGAATCAAGAAGAGCCCTCTACGTTCCTATACTGGTAGTAGTGTTGCATCGACGACCTGCGATCAATAAATACGGCATACGTTGTACTAATGTTTAACAGTCAGGTCATTCTAGCCTGAGCTTATTCAGTCGTCGTTCGCCAAGTCGTGTGGTTGTCCAGAATGTGCACTAAGGTGTGGTGCAACGACGCTGTTAAGGGTGAAATGGGGCAACGTACGAACTTTAAGTTCTGCTTTTGACCTGGGATAACGCCAAGCGAATGTCACGACATGCTGCGCCAGCTGTGTGGAAACACCTGCTGACCTTTGCCGACTATTTCCTTTTAGATGCGAAGCATCTTATGGTCGGGGCTATGTCACTCCCTCCCTCCATCCATCCATCCATCCATCCGCCGTGCGGCGCCCACACCCCTACTGCGCATGCACATCCTTGTCCCCCTCCTCTCCTTGTCTCATCTCTCCTTTCGGCATTCATGCGCATACTCCTCCTCCTCCTCTCATCTCCTTGTCTCATCTCCTCCTAATCTCGGAATTTCTCCTCTCCTCTCCGACGCTCCTCTCCTCTCCGGATTGCGCAACGAATGGCAACACCTGTGGCTCCGCGCACGATAATGCGAAGCAGCTTAGGTTAAAGGCGCAACGGTAGGCGCTGCATACTCCGCTGGGGGGCGCCACTGTAACTCGTGGTATAATGACGCGCGCGCGCGTTCCGCTCCTCTCATTCTCCTCCCGCAACGCACGGTAAATATAACGGTAGCTACGTACCTCAACCAAACGGAAACGACGACCTGAAAACTAATGGGAACTTGAGTCGACCCAATGGCTGCTTCGCAGACTACTCAGGGTTCCCCTACGGGAAGATGGTGTCATTTTTTTCCGACATTGCAGACATCCACAGCAAGTTGAACGCCGAACTCCACCGCATCCCATAGGCTGTCCCCGCCTAAAAGTATACGAGACATTTAACTACACGCGTTCTCAAATAAGAATAGTCATTGGAAGCCATAACTTTGAAAGACAATAATGTCTCCCCGCATAGAAGTTACGTCTTTCCTGCAAATAGATCGGGAGATAAATTATTCGCCGCATTTGTTGATCACAGGTTGAGACACTCCCATCATACACACAAAGCTCAGAACTTTAATTATTGTCTTAGCTCGTAGCGTTAAGCAGGTATAGCACTTGAGAAAACGCATAACACACACGCTGTGTTAGAAGAAGCCAACAATCATTGACACCAAGAACAACATAGGGGAAATTACTTGCACACACTAATTGAATTAAAGAAATCATAAATTAATGGAAATGAAAACGGTTGAAAAAACAACTGTCCGCAGGTGGGGAACGAACCCACGTCTTCGCATTACGCGTGCGATGCTCTCACCATTGAGCTACCGCGGAACCGTTTTCCCATCCGCTTTCTGGGGTATTTATGTTTTACAACTAGAACTAACTCTGGGAGTGTTAGCCAGCGCCACCTAGTTAGTTCTAGTTGTAAAACATAAATACCCCAGAAAGCGGATGGGAAAACGGTTCCGCGGTAGCTCAATGGTGAGAGCATCGCACGCGTAATGCGAAGACGTGGGTTCGTTCCCCACCTGCGGACAGTTGTTTTTTCATCCGTTTTCATTTCCATTAATTTATGACTTCTTTAATTCACTTAGTGTGTGCAAGTAATTTCCCCTATGTTGTTCTTGGTGTCAATGTTTGTTGGCTTCTTATGATATGATTAATAAAAATCGGGCCCCTCGGTTCCCTTTCTTCAGCTGTGTTAGAGCAACTTTAAAAGGGGCACAGCACAAAAGTAATAAATATATATTCACGTGTTCGGGTCCGCAACAACTTGTTTCAGCCCCGTTTGTAGGTATCCATTCAGTTGACGGATGGGGTTGCTTGGAACACTGAAATTTGCAAAACATGCGTTAGTGGGGCACAGCTACATGTTTCGTACTTCTCGAATGTATAATATATTTCTGCGCCAAGTGTCCCACTCGAAATACGCACACGCGCAAAGAGCATACGCTGGTTACTATTTTTTTTCTGACGATTTCGAAGCGAATTGTTCAGAGAAAAGTGGCAATCAGCACGCGTTGAAGAACTCAGAACGCGGAATTGGGTGAAAATTTTGGTAAATTTTGGTCGTAGGAATATACCTTGCCAGTTCTGGCAAAGGGTCATTTATGTAGTTCGCACACTCACACTGCATGCATCCTCAATGAAAAGCTGACCAGTTGTGTTACGCCGCAAATGACAGTTTTTTTTTCTTTTTTTTTCAAGCTAAGCTTGTATTTCCCCACAAATGGCGGTGCCGTTATAGGCGTGACCACACAAAAACCGTCTCGCGCATGTGAACCAAAACGGTGGGAAAGGCTAAGAAAGAATAGACCGCTGGTGAAACACGTGAGGCGCGCGCCCGTAACACGTGACGCGAGCACCCAATCAGGAACGGGAGCGTGCCGGGAGAAGGGAAAGGATAAAAAAAGGGCCTCGCGCGCGTTGCGTCGGATCTCGTTTTCAGTGCATGCTCGGCAAAGGGATGGGTAGGCCTCGCGGTTGTTCGGTCGGCGGCGGAACAGGCCGCTTTTGACGAGAAACGCCGTCAAAATCGCGGGGAGCAGGCTCGCGATCGTACGTTCAAGGCATCCCAAGCCCAGGCTCCATTGCAGTGGCATACAGCGGATCTCACGTTAAAAGCCAGTTTTACTGATGTCCGGCGTCAACGAAGGGCAGCGACCCCTGAGGCTAGGAAACGCGAGAGCCAATTTCGAGGGTACAACAAGCTTCGCGTGCCCCCCTGTTCCCGGTTGGGAAAACGGCCTTAATTTTTTTTTTCTATTCCGTGTTTTCGACGTAGGTTACCCTACTGCGTTTTTCTTTTCTTTTGTTACTTTGCAACCAAGTCTCACCCCGTGGGGTTTTCCGAAGTGACTGAATATTCTTCCATTTCTGGGTCGCTGCTAGAGAGCGATGAGTCATCACTTTCGCTGCTACTGCTGCTGCTGCTGGACACCAGGATCGGCACCTCAGCGCTTCCGTACTCAGTCAAACCTGGATACGTCAAAAGAACCGCACCATGCGTCTAGTCGTCTAAGCGATAGGAGAGAGAGAGTCTAGGCGATAGACGGTAACGTGATTGCCTATCAGGTTTCTCGTTCTCTCGCGAACGATATCAACATAGAAATAAAAATTGCAAAAAGGAAGTGCAGGCAGCAAAGAGATCTTTCTTTCCTTTTGTTTCCGCATTTGAATGCGGCGCAGCCCTGCCTGTGGCACACTACGTTATCCACTATAGTATCGTGTGTTGTCTTTCCCAAAGATGCCGATAGCTTACGGGCTTTTTGAATGCCGGCCGGCGTGGGCACAGCCAGTGAAATATAGAAAGGTCTACTGATTTGGGCAAATCACTAGTGATTCAGTGATAAAGCCTCGGAGTCTACCGCATTTTGCGTCTTGAAGAAATATAGCGAAAGCTACTATCATGTCAAAGTGTTTCCTTATGTTTACGAAAGCTACTTTTTTCAATAGATACCAGCTAAAGCGTGATCAGCCTTAGTTCGTAAGAGCGATCCATGCTTCTATTCTTTTTTTTTAATCCAGGGCTTAAGAATAGTCGAATACACAATGAACACTTCAGACTTCAGGTACCACATGTCATCTAAGGCCCTTCTAAAGCTGGTTTCAAGGTTGAAGCAAGGCACCTTTTTAATCGCTAATGTATTCGAGATTCGCTGTATGCCGTGCGGTTGTCGAGGCCACGCAATGCGCCAAGAATTTTGGAGATCAAATCGAGTGTCAGGTGATATCTCGTCTGGTCGGGAAGAATCGTGGCGAAACACAAAACGTCAACCAAGTTAAAAAAAAAAACTATTTAAGAACGACGTTCTGGCACCCACACGTGAGCTTTGTTCACATGGGGAACAAGGCGCTCGTGCTCGAGCAGAAGCATAAATTTTGAAATATTTTTAACAGCAGAGCTGTTTAGTTTTTCGTTTCCCTGCGTCGCGTTCGCAAAAACTTGCCTAGCGATGACGTTATTTCGCACAGCTGCACCTCGCTTCAGCTTGCGAGAGCCAATCGATTGTCAATAAATAGCTAATCGATCAATAATCAATAAATTCCAGAAAGCATAACCCGTAAGGCCAGGACCACCTAGTTGCCGATCAGCTCCGCTGTTTCTTTAGCCTTGTGCCAGTAGCGCAAGCTATACTAAAATTTGTTCTTTCACCTTCGCCCAGTGTCTGTTTTCCTTTTCGCTAATTTCAGGGATCACTGTATTAGTTGCTGCGTTGTAGATGTCACATTGTAGAACTAACAATAAGTACTCGATCGATGCCGGCAAGAACTCACGGCACCTACTGATACAGATTCTAGGGATTTTAGAGAAACAAAATCTACCACGATATTTATTGACCTGTAGCAAGACTGATTCCACCCCCGTCTGAATACGGCCACCGCAGCCGGATTCGAACCCGCGACCTTAGCGACGCAACCGCGCAGCTACAGCTCTACTGCGGTGGGTGAAAAGTACGCCACAGGTGTGCACGAATCCAGGCGGCTGAATTTTTGGTTACTACTAAATAAGGACTTCCAAATCGGCAACACTCACCTAGTGAAGCAACTTTCAGAGGAGCATGCGTACTCAGTCCTTGCATGGTTTATGCTTGGCGGTTCGTCGTCGTTGAAAAGAAGCACATGCAGGAAGCACAGGAGGCACTGGTTGTTACTCCGGCCACGTAGCTGGCACTGCCACTCAACAGCAGAGTACTGGCGTCCTGAATCACATCGCGCATGCGCGTGATGAAAGGGAAAGAGCAAAACCTTTGGCCTTTCGGAACCCTAGGTAATGCAACCATCTCCTGCTTTTTTTGAACGCTTTGCGTTCAAAGAAAGCAGGAAAGCGTTCAGGAAAGCTTTGCCTGGTCTCGCCTTGTTTCAAAAAACTTCATTCCAATTGCTCTAGCATTCAAACAGAACTATTAGATAAATTTGTTACTGTGCTGATAATCCTTACTACTTAGGAATGCCACAGTGTCCAAGACCAGTTTCCACTGTCCGAGTAGGTTTCGGAGAATTGGTGTGGTGCAGACAGCGGGTGTGGCTCGAATCCCTCGCCTTTTTCGTCAATGAGCCAATTCTTCTTCGAGGGTTGCGCAAATGACATGACGCGAGTGGCATCATTTTAGGCAGCGGCCTCTCCTGGCTTATCCTATTTATGGTTGCTTTCGGAACGGCATGCTTTCGGAACGGCAGTTTCTGTGCATCCCGGAGTGTCAGGTTACCAATGCCGGACATGGGCGCGAAGCCGTGCTTCCTATGGGATGCCACGGTGCGCGCGCTCTCCGCTTCAATACATGCTTCCATGAGTAGATGATAATGATGATGATGATTTATTGGCATGCCCTTTGAAACGGGGTGGTGACAGATAGTCACCTAGCCTCTTTGAGTTACTCAGGTATGCTATACCTTCTTTTTATTGTAGCAATTTTTTTGTGTACCTCTCTTTAATCTTTTTTTTTTTCTATTCCTCAAAACTTATTTACCGTGTACCGGCAGTATTCAATACACCTAAAGAACTGCGCTCAAGTTTGGCATTAGGGAGTATCGTAGTCATCGGTGAATTTTTGTTGTTGTTGTTTTTGTTCTTGTTGATTTCGATATGTCTAAAACAAGTTTTTGGGTGCTTTACCTACAGCCGTCATCTTTATGAAAGGGAACACGCAGGCGGGTGGCAGATAGCCTCGAAGCCCACACGGCGCCGTGGCGAGATGCGAAACGAAAAGGAGAGAGTGGTGCCGTTGCTTTTATTGCCTGCACCTATTCTTGCAGTTTTACTTCTTTTTTATCACTTTATGTTGTTATGGCAGACGACCGGACAAGAGAGGTAACTGATAGCGCGATCACGGCATCGCATCTTCCGGCGTGATCGAAGAAAACTGCGACGATAACTGAACCTGCGTAGATGTGTCAGATATGTATCTTGCGTTTTGTGCTGCTGTAAAGAAACGCCGTATAACCCATGTAAAGGGTGACCCAGCTATGATGCACGAAGATTTAAAACTATGCTAATGTCACGCAGCTGGACAGAGCAAAAGTAATGTTGTTCGCCGTCGCTTGGAGATACTCAGATTATTTTTTTTTGCATTCCGCATAATGACATAATTAGGATTAATTAATCAGCTTCTCAAATATTATAATTAGATGAAAAGTGTCAACGAGACAATTGTAGATCAACATGAAAAACTCCCGATACAGCTTTCTGTTGCTCAATACGAGCTACACAAAAGCGCTTTTTCTTTTTTTTTTTTTTTTTGCGAGCCTGAAAGAAGCCCGCGAATACACGCAAAGGGCCTCGAGCGGCCGGTCGCGTGTCATCTTCACGTAGGACGATAAGCGCTCTTGTTATATAATTTTCGCTTGTATCAACGGCACGTGGAATAGTAAAAGCAAGTCTGGTCTGTGGAAATATATTATGCTTTTCGTTTGCCTCAAATGCTTCCGAAGCAGTGATAGCAACAATCCTTATCGAAAACAATCCTCGTTTGCTGAGATTTCCCAACAAAAGATGGATATAAAGAAGAAAGCGTAAGAAGATGACACATTCGTGTCAGGAGTGCAGGCAGTAAAAGGAACGGCACCACTCTCCCCATTTGTTTCACATCTTGCCGCGGCGCCGCGCCACATGTGGACATCCATGCCATCTGACACGTGCTCGCGTGTCGCCTTTCATAAAAATGACGGCTGTACGTTCTACTATGACATTCACTCTCTGACGTATCCAACACAAACAGCCGCGGCGTATTCCGTTAGAAAACAACCCCTCAGCTGCGTTGGCACTGGTCACCACCTAATTGAGCTATTGTACGTGTATTCTTGATCAGGTTCGTACTAGCATTCCACCTATACAGCATTACCTATCGTACGTAGACGTAGCAGTGTCAAAATAAAAGTGTGTATATTCTACTGACGCAGCCGAAAATACTTTCAATTGTATGCAGAACCATGAGGTCTAATACGACGCTGTGACTCGCGCAACCAATTTTCAAGTTTTTATTAGTCATTTACCTAGGGATATGATTAAAGCAGCCTCCCGAAGAAGCGCCTAGAAAGAACTGCTTTGAGCGAAAAAGCAAATAGTACGACAAAGGTTTTTCGCGCCTTCTCGCGAAAGAAAACTGAGAAACTGAGTGCGGCTAGAAGAGTGCTCAGTGGAGATATCTGCACAGAGAAGAGTGGCGCTTCTCTGCTTTCGTTAGTTAACGATTCTATTAATTTGTAGATTGCAGTTTCGACTTCATCGCCTTTGTAATTGTGAAAGGCTGCAATACGAACACATTTGCACCGATCACTTAGTGGATCGGTAGCGAACCATATTTGCAGCATAGCTGTATTCGAAATAAAGACACGTTGTCGTAGTCTCGCGTTGAAGGGCCCCGAATGGAATGCGTTTTTTCTGGATGTGAAAGCGCGCATAGGCGCTGTAGAAACAGATGCAGCATTTGTTGCAGCAAGAATGGGCACGCTGATCTGAGCGAGCTGCACTGAGACAGGCCCGCTGCACCACAACACACACACACACCATAAGCGCTGATGCGAACAATACACTTAGGTGTCCAAGATGCTTATACCCGACGTATCCAAACGTAAAACATGGCAAAAGCCAACAAGCAACGTCGGACGTGCTTCCATGAGAACACCGCCGAATTCGTCTAACGTACCTCAAGAGAAAGTTGGAAGGAGACGTCGGACGTGCCTTTAGTCAGAGCCTTCCTTTTACCAACATGACGATAGTTCATGAGCATTATTTGTGTTCGACGCAAATCGAAGTGTTGCCGGGATCGAACCCGCCACCTCAGCAGGGTGTTGAGAACTCGGGTAGCGTTTAGGCCGGTGATCCTTCAGCCAAAGGGATGAGTACGTCCGGGAGTAAGAGCGAGAGAAAAAGGGTTTATTCTACAAATTTACAGTGGGTCCAGATATGGAAGCCCACTCCATGGGGGAGCACTTTGAAAGTCTCAGCTCACTACATGTCTGAGCACATATCAGAACACGTCAGGACACCCCACTGCACGCAAGGTGTCTCCTTATAAAACATCGGTCTTCCCTAGTTGACCCGACTAGGGAATCAGATGACCTTGATGCGGCCAATCAGACGGGCCGTCTTGTTCGCCGAACTCCGCCTCTAATGGTGCACCTTCGAAGCAAGGACGAGGCAATCCGGAAACAGGGGGTTGACACTTCTTCCACGAAAGTCGGTGACTTGTTTCTTGCCCTCCGACGGTCATCTTGCCAGGGTCGGGAGAATGGCCTTTTTTTATTATTTTATTCGGGCAAAACAGGTACAAGGTTTGCCCGCGAGGTAAGGCAAAAGGAGGGCTTAAATCTCCTGACTAGGCCTTACCTTGCTGGGGCAGCAGAGATAGCGGAATTTGCAAGTTACAAAAGCAGTTTGTAAAACAGACATTTCATAACTACATACAAAACAATCTTTGAAGCACACTGCAGAACACCATTTGCTAGTAAAATAACATACAAACGAGTTAATACATGACTAACATAAAAGTAACATTTAAAGAATTTAATTATTACATCACTAATGCAACAACCAAGCACCTTTAACACTGAAGAATTCACTGTTGCTTTAACATTTGTACAGCATATCTAGATCAGAAGAGAGAAACATGTTCACTATGAAGTGTTTAAATTGGCGAAGAGTTCTACAATCTCTAGCGACATCAACAATGTTAGGGTACGTATTACATAAACGCATGGTTTCATATTCGATAGTTTGCATGCCATAGTTTGTCCTGGGTTTCTTCGCTACTATTGAGGTGTGGCGTAAGCTGTACCCTGTGTTTCTACTGAGGTAACGGTTTGAAAATGTCTCAAAATTGCTGGAGATATCTTTAAACAACCGAATGCAGATCTTTGCTTGGTAAGAGTTTCTAATATTAAGGATATTGTAGCGCATCATTAGTTTAGAAGATCCTATGTATTGATAAGAAGAATTAAGCAAACGAACAGCTCGCCGTTGTAATACCGCTAGTTTTTCTATATCGGTTTTATTGCCGTTTCCCCATACTAATAAGCCATAGCTAAGATGGGAATGTACCAGCGAAAAGTACAGTTGTCTGACAAGCCTTACAGGCACATAGTACCGGATTCGTTGTAGCAAACCAACTGACCGTGCTACTTTAGTGCGTACCTTATTTATGTGCTCTGTCCAGCTTAAGTTTTTATGAAATATAACTCCTAGGAAAGAATGACTTGACACATGTTCTAGTTGCGATCCACAGTAGTAAAGTTTAACATCGTAACTTATTTCTTTATTCCTTGCATAAAACACCATAAACTTAGTTTTTTTCGCATTTAGACTGAGCTGGTTTAAATGTAGCCATTGGTGAAGTTCTTCTAACCAAGAATTTGCGGCAACTTCTAGTTCCTGAAGGTCAACACCAGAAAAGAAAACATTAGTGTCATCCGCGTACATTATTATTTCATCTGTTAATGGAACGTTTACTATATCATTTATATACACAATAAACAGTAATGGCCCTAAAATCGAACCTTGTGGTACCCCATATTTAATTACGTTTTTTTCCGAAGTGTAACCTTGCAATGAAGTATATTGCAATCGAGATTTAAGGTAACTATTCATAAGTTCTAACGCTGTGCCTCGAACGCCATATACTTGGAGCTTATCTAGTAATATTTTATGTTTGATAGAATCAAAATCCTTGCGAAAATCTAAAAATATACCAATGGTAAGCTTTCTTTCTTCAATATTATTTATAATTGTATCTCTGATTCTTAATAATGCCATTTCGGTTGACTTATTTTTCTGGAAGCCATATTGCTTATCCGAAATAATACCTTTATCCAGGAGAAAACCATTTAGGCGCTTATGTATAATAAGCTCAGCGACTTTTGAAAATAATGGCAATACCGAAATTGGTCTGTAATTATTGAGGTCGTTGTGATTTCCGCCCTTAAAAATCACAGCAACACGAGCTAACTTCATTTGTTCAGGAAAAACTCCAGTGGAAAGTATACTGTTACAGATGTGTTCCAACGGACCGCATATTATGTGAGCAGCTGCTTTAATAGGTTGAGCTTTGATGCCGTCCTCACCAGCGGCTGATTTGTTGCTCAAGGAATTGAGAATGGAAAAAATCTCGCTTTCAGATGTAGGTGCAAGAAAAATCGTCTCGCTGACACGATTATCCATGTAATTTTTACTATTTCGATTTGGGAGAAAATCTGATGTAAAAGTTGAAGCACCAGCATTGATAAAATGATTATTAAATAAATTAGCTGCGCTGTTTCCACAAAATTTAACATCATTTACAACAATTTCTGACGGCACATTCTGTGTAGAGGAACCTATTATCTCGCGGTATATGTTCCACATTCTACGACCATCACTCATAGAACTTTCAAATCGACGTATGTAGTACTCGGATTTCGCTTTCTTCAGATCACTATTCAGTTTGTTCCTGACTTGTTTAAACTCTTTAAATATTTCAGGGTTACGGGTATTTAAGAATTTAGTGAATAATTTGTCTCTGTGTTGAATGCGCTTATATAGGTCATGATTTACCCATTCCTTTCTAGCTTTTTTATGCTTGAACACAGGGGCGAAAGAAAATGCTTCATTGTATATTTGTTTTACTTTGGATACAAATAGGTCGTATGATGCAGAGGGATTCGCTTGAGCATAAACATCAGACCAATTCGCATTGGAAAGCAAAGTTCGAAATAGCCGTATGCTTTGGTTATTTATGACTCGCTTAAAGTAGCGATTTTGATCAGTGCGCACATGAAATGGTAACGCAGCGAAAATCGGCAGATGATCACTTAAACCAGAACTGAGCACTCCGGAACATGTTTCATTTTTTGTGACCGAAGTAAAACATAAATCAATCAATGTCTTCGAATTCGGTGTTATCCGAGTAGGAATTTCAATAAGGTTTTCACAACCATTTGCTAGCATAGTTTCAATGAGTTGGATACTTTCGTTACTTTTTGAAAGTAAGTCAACATTGAAGTCACCAAGAATAATCGAGTGCAATTTCTTCATGTTGGCAAATTCAAGTACTGAGTCCATATAATCAAGCAGTCCTGTTAGCACACCTTGCGGTGGGCGGTAGACAACAACAATCAGAATATTTCGAGAAATTGCAGCAATACATTCAAAATCATCGGTCATGCGTGTAAATTCCGGCAGTATTACGCAACCATGACATTCGCGAGCATATAAAGATACGCCACCGCCTCGCTTTCTTGAACGATAAATTGAAATGTGCTTGTAACCCGAGAAGTGTATTACGTCATACTCACCCGCGTACCACGTCTCTGAGAAAGCTAGGAAATCAAAACAACAATTTAGCTGCGACAGATATGTCTCGATATCTGCTTGCTTATTTCTTAAACTTTGTGCGTTTATGTGAAACAGTTTAAGCCCCTTTTCATGAAAACAGCTGTTCTTCACTACCAAGTCGTTGAAAGATGTAACATCGTGATAAGGTTCCATGTTTGTAGAAGTTGGCGATGCGTTAATCTTAGACAATTTTGTCTAGGTCGCTTTCCGTGGCCAGCCTTATCGCTCGAGCATTCGGCTGCTTGCGCACAAAGATAGTTCCCTGTGAACTCCAAACGAATTGATAGTTCAATTCCCTTGCCTTGTTCTTGGCAAGCCAAAGTAATCGCTTGTTCGCTGCAGTCAGGTTATCAAAGAATTTAATGCCCCGTGTTTTGCTCCTAAGATTTTTTTTCTTTTCGAACCATGCAGTCTTCAGGGTTCTGGTGGAAAAACGAACAAGAACGACAGGGTCTCTACCCTCTTTTGAACGTAGACGGTGAATTCCATCAATATCTTTTTCAGATAATGGCGGCAAGTCAAGCTGCGTGGCAATCTTATTTATTTCTGTTATCAGATTTTCGCCATCCCGTTGAGCCAAACCGTGAATTTCCATATTCTGTCTGCGGTTGTACTGTTCGAGAGCGTTCACTTCTTGTTTTAACTTTGACAGCATTGTCACATCTTGCAACTGTTCAACAGCCTCCATTCGGCGGCGCAATTCACCGATACCTTGTTCCTGCCGATTTACAGCGTCTTTAAGGTTATCGTAGGTATCAGACAAATGCTGCACCGACCTTTCGATGTTCTGCACAGTTTCTTTCAAGTCCATCAGTTTATCCAACTTTGCCTCTAGGGTTTGCATTTGTGACAGTTTTTTGTTTATTTCAGCAAGCTCACTTTGAAGGTTCACAGATTGGCCCGCTGTGTCAGAGTTCCCTACAGAAAGCTTACATGTAGGACATCTAAGTGACTTCTTGGTCGCATCTTTCATCATCTTAAACGACCTAGCAGTGATGCCGCTACATTTTCCGACATGGAAGTCACCGCGGCAGTCAACACATTGCATGACGACATCATCCTCACTAAACACTGTGTGACAAAAGGAACAGGCCTCTGCAGTCATTTTTGCTCAAGAGAAACGATTGACATGAAAAAAGCAACCAAAGCAGCGGTCAAGGCAGCAGCAGCAGCAGCGGGAATAGCGAGTAAAATATATGAATGCAAAACAATATTGCAGACAATTTTCACTAACCTGCAAAAATTTCAGTCGTGCATTTAGACGCGATTCAACCACGCCAACCGCCACTGCTGCTGCCCGAATGAGTCCGTTGGCCAAGCGTCGATCCTTTTGTAGGCTCCGTCAGTAGTAAGGGTCACGTGTCTCGGCGATCCTTGGTGGCAGCAGCTTGTTGTGACGTAATCTTGTCCGACAGCGCCCAGCGTCAAGCGATGATGAACTGCAAAAATTTCAGTCGTGCATTTAGACGCGATTCAACCACGCCAACCGCCACTGCTGCTGCCCGACTAATCCCCGCGTCTAACGAAGGGTGGCGGCCGTGGTCGGTCGCCTCTAAGTGAGCCTCTTTGTCATCGCGTCACTGCCGGTGTCGGGCACTGTCACCGTCTGGGCGACACTGATGAAAGGGGTGGCATCGGGGGAAGCACCCAAAGAATGGGCACCGCCGTGTTGGGGCGCCTGTTTGCCCGGCTCGTCGGTGCTGGCACTGTCGCCGTCTGGGCGATGCTCATGAAAGGGCCTGCCTCGATGGGAAACAATCAAAGAATGCGCCCGACCGATTCGGGACGCAACAAGGGCAAGGCCACACCCACTGCTCAACAACGGCGGGTGACAATTATCGAGAAGAATAAACAAATCTGAAGCGGGCCCCATTTTTTGTTGCCTGCTTCTGCGTATCAGTGCGATACCGAATGAAAAGTTTGCAAGCGGAAAAACCCACGTGGTGTAGTCACCAGCAGTGAGCGAAGTGTACTCAGTCCTTGCACGGCTTGTGCTTGGCGTTGCTTCGCTGTCGATGCGAAGCGCAGTGCGTCCGCACGCATTGGTTGGTCCTCTGGCCATGTCTGCCGCTGCAACTCAAGGTCGCAGATAGACCACAGCGCATGCATCTTCAATGCCAGTGAAATGAAGGAATACAATTTCGGGAACTTGAGCAGGTCAGTGGCACATGCGGGTGTGTCGGTATTGTCGAGGGCTAAATGAGTGCTAGTTTTTTTTTTTTTATTTTTTTTTAGAAAGCAGGTTTCAGTAACCAACGGGCTTTCGTCGCAACAAGTCTTCCATCTCTGGTTTGATCTTGCTTTGAAGAAGGCACGCCAGTCGCTAGACTATTGTAAACAGAGTTGCTATAGAACTTGTATGCAGCCCCATCGCATGTAGGTTGATGAATGCGAAATGAGAGCTTCTCCAGCCGAAACTATCTGTCCTCTACACAGTATTTGCCTGTGATAGCAAAGTTGAGGATGGCGGCGCGAGGCAGGGGGTAATTTTTTTTTTTTTGAGGCAGCTAAGCAGTGGATGTATACCGAAGCAATGCATTCGAGTCTTTGCAACCAATGAAACCCGGATGAGGTGTCTTAATTGAAGAGTACAAAACACCGCCAGAAATTACGTAAGTTGCAGTGTTCGTATTGCTTCAGCATAATATTTCTGACATACCGAAGCGCTCGCAAAAGTATTGAAAAACACACTATAATTAGTAGAGTATTTCACGTACGTGCAAGTCTGGCCCATTCAGGTCGCTGGCGGGTTGTGATTTCTCGCGAAATGGTTTCGTAGGCGCAAATGAGGTGGTAAAGCAAGGATCCCGACCTTTCGCGAGTGTTCTTTGACGTAGCAGCGGTGCTCTGTCGAGATAGTGCGTCAGATCCAGTGATAACCAGTTCATGACTGCCTGCAAATACTCTGTATAACCTTCCAAGACCCCGTGTAGAATATACTGCACATTTCTTTCAACGTTTTTTTTTTAAAGCGAAGCTGTTAAGGGCTCACCTTTCGATCGTCGCGTCCGGCAATAGAAAAAAAAACTCTCATTGGCCGTAGGGGGTCCCGTTAGGGGGTCCGACAGTAGCTCCTCAGGATCAAATAAAGTTCGTTGTCTGTCTGTCTGTCTCATTGGCCGTATGCTGCATGTGCGAGTGAGAGCGCGCGAGGGACGCGTGCTTTCACGAGGAACCAACTCACGGCGGAGAGCAAACGCAACTTGACAGCGTTTTGACAGCGGTTGTGTGTGGTCACACAAGCAACGTGCACAACTGTTGTCGACGGCGGCGGCGTTTTGCCCGCGTTCGCACCGAACGCGCGCGGCGTTGGGGACGTGTTTATGAAGAACGTGCCAAACTTTGCCGTACACCCTATGGTGGTGTACCGTAGCGACCATAATGCCATGGTCCCTGTAGACACTAAATAAATGAAAACCACCGGATCATATATATTTCGCATTCTTTAATAGTTCAAATAAGCAGTTACACCATCACATCTTAATAGTAATAATTTGAAATACATAATTCCCACCATAGTACAGCTTCGCTGGTCTTCCAACTCCACCCCAGTGGAAGGGCTGACAGTTTCTTTTTTCTTTTTTTTTTTCTTTCAAAATTTACTCAGAAGGGATTACGCTGAACATTCATTCTGGGTATGAAGTACAGTGCATGCTAAACTCTAAAGAAGTCGTTTACTCGTATTCTTGTCATCCGCTTTCTAGAAATTTGACACTAAATTGATCTACACCTCTGTGTCGTCAGACTACCGAAAGCAACCTTGAGGTGTCTTTCGAAATCACTGAGATTGCGTGAGAATACCGGACGCAACAACAACATGGAAATGTACAACACGTAGTTCCCTCTTCAACTCTTCGTTTAAGCAATACAATGCGGTCTTTACTATAGCAAACACGACGAGATGATGGAGAAACCAGGTACGTACATGGAGACGCAGCTTTAGACATCTAACGGTGGTATATAAATTTTTAAAATTGCTGTTTACGTTCATAACAAAGCAGTACACTAAAAAGCACGCTGAAGATCGCTTGTGTACCTTAGTTTTGTTCGGGTCTCAGGAGGATAAGACGTCACGTTGATTTTTAAGTTTGAAGTGTCTATAGCGTCCCATCTCTAATGCCAAGAAGCTACGAAGGCGACGATAGTAGGTGCAGACAACAGTTTCTATTCCAAGTGAGCTGAATAAGGCAAGTTGAGACAAAAGGATAAAAAATGTGTGTGTGTGGGGGGGGGGGGGGGGGCGGAGAAACTGTAGTATTAGTGAGCAAATGGTACGCATATATTTTGTTATTTCTAATGAAGACTGCACAGCCCAGCTGCCAAAAAATCAAACGCAAGAAAAAAATGCGTGCAGAAGGCAATCTCTCTTCGTAGTCATTAGCACTCGAAGCAAGAAAAAAATATTGAAGATCACAAGCAGTGAGGAAATCTGATGTTATGCGCAGGATTTGGACTCTCCAGCAACGTTTGGGGTCATTTGAAGATACGAGAAGGACTAGCGTGTTTGGGTAAAGCAAGCATCTGTGTTTGACGAGAACCTGTCCAACGACAGAAGCTAGGCGATAACGACAGTATAGCGGCCACTTCATTAAGATTTTTGTTTTTTTCTTTTACCCTGGTTAGAAACGTTTCAAGCTGTTCTGTCACAACTTTGTCTGGTCCTGAAGGTGGTGCAGTCGAAAGGCCGCCCCAGTCTTCTTGCGCGCTCGCTCGACCGGCGCCAGAGAAGGTATGAAGCCAGAGAAGGAGCACGCAGACCAAGGCCAACCCAGCTTTGGCGCTGTTCTTTGCAGGGAGATCAGCGCAGTCAGAAATGGGGGAGGGGAGAGGGGAGATTTTTCTGGCGAATCTTGCTTCTAAATATGTCCTTGCTCCGTTTGTTCCCAGCTAAGGTGCACTACGCGACCTCTGGTAAATCCTCCACAATAAGCTCACTGCACATTGGGGGTCATTTCCATGCAATAAAGCAGCAAAAAAAATTGTGGCTTAGCATCAAAGCATTGCCCCCATGACTGGAATCTCTTCGATTCGAACCGCATGTTCGATTGATTTGCGATATATTTCTGCGTTATGAGGTCATTTCACCCTTTGACTTCTGTAGCAAATGTTCTTTTCCTATGCTTCCCCGCCAGGCCTGACACAGATAGATGCCGCTCGAGCGGCCACAGATCAATAACAAAAATTGACAATCACTTTAGCATACGCCAAAGAGGATGAAGGTGAAAGCCTGCGCACTCACGAGCAATTCATTAAAAACTTCACATTCGCATTCGAATGCATTGCTACTTCTCAATAATTGTTTTCTCCTAGCAAATTTCGTGGGTTCCAGTGCCTTAATTGACGCTACCTCTACTGTGCCTTAATTAACTTCACCCTAATCAACACCAAAGTCGTGATTTCGACTCTCGCCGAAGGTCGACTCCACTAAAGGTCGTGGGTTCGAGTGCCCTAAATAACTATGTATTAATTAACTGTGCCATGATTAACTTCGCCTAAACACCAAAGATCATGGGTTCAACTCCCACCAAAGATCGAGGTGTCGACTCCCACCGAAGGTCGTGGGTTCGAATGTCTTGTACGTGTTTTCGCTTAAAGACATTGAAAGTCGACTGAACGAAAAGACATTCATCATACACATAAAGCCTTAATCACACATCGTTACTTCAAACTCGTTTTATTTTAAGATATACATTTCCAAGTCATGCTGCGGTTCTCGTTCGCGTCTGCGCAGCGTCTACACAGAGCGAGCCCCCGTGGCACGCATTCCTCCCGTCACCACTGACACCAACCACTGACGACAAAAACTTAGGCTTCGCCATTGCGGGCTCTCTATCGGCCACTCCAAAACCGTGCGCACGGAAGGTTAAGCGGCGGTGCAGAGAGAAATCAATGTTTCCACGTCATATGCCTGTCGAAGGTTCTCTTTTTTTAGTTTTCAATCAATGCCAAAGCTGCACTTCATATGGTGATATGGACTTCACAATTTCCGGTCAGGTTATACAAAATTTGTTTTGTTTTCCAATGCCCTTTTTTTTCTCTCGTTATCTTCAGATACGTGGGACGTATTCCACCAGTGTGGAGTGCGGATATGCTTGTTGAGATGAAGCTTGTTTGCAAAAGGAATTAGGACGTTCATGACAGGCGCAGTGTTTCTATCCCGTGTACGCGCGTCGGTTCACGTGCAAACGGGCCATTTGCGCAAATATATCGAGGCATTCTGGGCAAATGTGACCGCCATCTCCCATTCCCGGGGGGAGTCCAAGGTGGAAGCGGTACTGGCAGACGAAAACTTTGCTGCAGACGTCGCAGGCGCATTGCCGGCTTCTTTCCCCGATAGCTTTCCTTGAAATAAAGGGGAAAAAAGTGTTATTAAATGGCATTCTGCCCGCTTGTCGTGCCAAAACAACTCGGCAAATTTATTAGTGAAATCATGTAGAGGAGTACTTTCTTGCGCTACATACCAGAAGACTGGGACTTAAAAACGCGGACAAAAGTATGGTGGGTAAATGCAACAGCAGCTACAAAGTAGCCCATTTCATTGCCCTTTCGAACGCACAGAATACCTGGTGTGTATTTTCTGTTTATTATGATGAATCGTATGGGCCAACCGAAGAACACTCAGGTTCTGACCATATGGTGTAAACATGCCAGATGAGAATGTGTGCGCATTTAAATGCGTTTCTCTTCAGCTAACGGAAATTGTTGTCGTTAATTTACCCGTCTTACACCAAAATGAGCGGGCATACATATCTTGGCCCCTCAGTACAGGCCCCACCTACGGTTCTGAATACACTTCGTCCGCTGCCTGCCCACTTTATTTTTACGTCTACAGGACAACAATGGCCCATGTCTGTCGTGTGTAACTATATTTCCAATATTTCAAACTATCCAAATACGAGTATTTTGCTACAACAGACTTAAGCTCTGGTTAATGTTCTCTGTCCGCTAAGCAAAGTATCCTAAATTATCAGAAGTGAAGCAACGAGAAAAGTTTTAGGAACAATCCCGTAACAAAATGGGTAAGGCGAGCTTTGTTTACGGTTTCCCGGCGGACGCCTAAAAGACATGTGATTTTCGCTCGTAGTCGGTCCTTTACTGGTTTTTGGCACTCTATTCATGTAGCAGTTAAACTTTTTATGCTACGACTATAGTGAGCTTTTCCTTCTAACGGGACCTTTTGCATGTGCCTATTATACAGAAGTCCTTCAGCTGCCTTTAAGGCATGTTTTTCCTTGGTGAATATTAAAAAAATCAACGACATTGCATCATAAACTGCACTATTTCCGGATCGACCCATCAGGCCTCTTGGTCAAAAAAAAAAAAGGAAAGGAAAGGCGTGTCAACTGAAGTCGTCGCAAAAGGCAACGTCGACGCCCATGCTCAGCGTTGTAAAAGAAAAAGCGAATGAAACAAATTCGTTACAATTTAAAAAAGAGGATATGACAGGAGTTGTAAAGCCTGATGTTATAATGAAGAAAATAAGTCAAATAATGCTAACATAGCATGCAATTATGCGACATTGCATCACATTCATCAAGAAGTATCACACATTCACCAAATTGTTACCTTTCGTTTTCATAATGAACGCTTCCTGGATATCGAGAACCATTTTGTCCTTGCTCTTTCCTAGGATACCCGTATGTCACCGAAGCGTGGCTCACACCCACATGAAGACACAAATGTTTGCTGTCCTTATTCTCAACAATGAGTACATGTTCTGTCTTTCTCGATCGTAGACGCAGCGCGTCGTCTGACTAACCCACAAAATTACTCGGTCGCAATTTATTTTCTTTTTTCGTTAATATAGGCAAATAAAAGCTGGAGAGTGGTGATGTGGGCTTGTTGGTTGTTCATGAAATAGCATGCACTGTAGCGCAGCGAAAACAACGGCACAAAAATAAATTGAACACCGAGACAAGCGCTTGTGTCTGTGTTGCATTTCTTGGTTCCTTGTTTTAGTCGCGCTACACTACATGTCAAATGAAAACTTTTCTTGTTTTTCTGGCTTTTTGTTGTATCTGCATAAAGCTGGCCTTCATACCATTACACTTAATTTCATCATGAAGCTTACAGATAGGTCTAATGTCCCACTCACTAAGCTGGAGGAAAGTTTTTAAAGGCACCCGGGATCACCTTGCGCCGTCTTCAGATGTGCTCGAAACCTCCCCTCCGACCGGGCTTGGGTCAGGCATTGCGGGGCCTCTGCTGATGGGCTGCGGTGCAACTGAAGAACCGGCGCTTGCTTCCTCAGCCGTGTCTGGACGTCCCGAGAAAACAGCAGGCGGTGATTGTTAGTCACATTGCGGTGAAAATATAACCTCGCGATATCAAAAGAAACATTTTCACGTTAAATGGCCCACTGCATGAGCCTCATCTCGAAAATTAGTTACGTAGTGGCTGATGTATACTAGTCCACAGGGACTATATCACCATCCTCATCAGCCGACATTTATGTCCACTGCAGGACGAAGGCCTCTCCCTGCTTTTTCCAATTTACCCCTGTCTTGCGCAAGCCGATTCCCTACTTGCACTTGCTAATTTCCTAATTTCATCACCCCACCTAACTTTCTAGCGTCCTCGAGTGCTCTTTCCTTCCCCTGGCACCTGTTATGTAACTATAATTGTCCACCGGTTATCTATACTTGGCATTACATGGCCTCCCTAGCTCCATTTCTTTCTCTTAATGTTAGCTAGAATATTGGCTATCCCCGTTTGCTCTCTGATCCACACCACTCTCTTCCTGTCTCTTAAAGTTAGGCCTAACATATTTCGTTCCGTCGCTCTGTGTGCGGTCCTTAACTTCTTCTCGGGCTTCTTTGTTAACCTCCAAGTTTCTGTCCCATATGTTAGCACCGGTAGAACGCAATGATTGTACACTTTTCTTTTCAACGACAGTGGTAAGCTCCCAGTCAGGATTTGGCAATGCCTGTCGTGTGAACTCCAACCCAATTTTACTCTTCTGTAAATTTCCTTCTCATGATCACGGTCGCCTGTTAGTAATGGACCTAGGTAAACGTACTCCTTTACAAACTCTAGACGCTCATTTCGATCCTGATTTCTTGTCACCTTGCCAGGCTATTGAACTATGTAGCTTTAACCTAATATATATTTAACAGAGGAAATCATTTTGACACCTCGACTCCAGAAAGTCATCGCAAGTGAGGGCGACGAGGAAACTGTTGCAGTGATTAAGGTCAACAGATATGCACCAGTGTCTGTAGCCTTAACTGGTGTTTGCAGTGATACAAGTAATAATGTGCGGTGATCGCCCGGCTTTTGGCGGTTACAAGCGTCCCTACCACACTCAGGACATTGATGAAATCTTTCACCCTTGTGTCGCCGTTCGTGCTTGTCAAGTGTGTCCTCCGACGCCTTGGATTCCCCACGCTCCTCGGCGACCGATTCCTCGTACGCGTGCACGGCCAGGTGTCTTCTGTATTGATGAAAGCGGCTAAAAAGAAACCTCCTGCACAAGCGACAAGCCTTGCCTCCGGCGTCGACCGTCTTGCGCTCGCCTTTGCTGGTGCCATCTGGAATCCTACAAGAGAAGACATGTCAGGTTTTTATACGCCAAGCTTGGCTAGTGTCTCAGGAAATTCGGTACGGTTCCTTTTCTTTAGTGGAAGAACTATGAAGATAGAACTTTGCCTTTACTCGAGGAACTGTGGCTCCCTCTACATTCTCACCTGGGGAAGTGAATGGACGGAAACAAACAGGAGCATGTTCACGTGGCACATTGTGCATGAAGGGCGTCCATCGTATTGAGCAGCGCGAATGCTCAACTGAACTTACTCAATCATTGGTCACTGACAACTGTGTTTTGCCCTAACCATTTAAAGAAAAAGAATATACTATACTGACCCACCTGAATTGTGTCAGAATATTAAAAACGAAGCATGAAACGCAGCGCAAGATCATTTGCACCACCTGGGGTGTTTTGTGATCTAATCCAATTTCCAATTCCCAAAAATTCCCATTAAGGAAACAAGAGGGATGCTCTCGCAAACATCCAGAACAAGGTAGCCTAAATATTCTGTGCAACAGCCGATGTCTGGTCAATAACAGCACTGCGATGCAAGCCCAATATGCCAATAGCCAATAATTAACCACTTTCACTTGCTGGCTGATAGCACGAACTATTTTTCACTCCTACAAAGCTGACGCTTGGCAGACAGCTGTGATTCCAGGATATCACAGCGATCAGCTTAGCGATAAGTCAGATGTATACAACGGGCTGGCTACAATAGAGAGTAAATTCATTATAATTATATTCAATTATAAAGAGGTATATGCATCTTCTTTTGGGTAAATATTCTGAATTTAATTAATACAGATGTAATAGAACAGAAGTTATGATTGTCTTACGGACCAATGAGGCAAACGACAATCTTAGGATAGCCATCATTTCAGAAATAATCAAGGCACTGCTTGTTTTTGTTAGATGCCTTCGAGGAGGGATATACTGCAGGATAAGGCCAGTCACGTGCTTCATTATATTTCTACAACAATGTCCTCACTATGAGGTTAAGTTCAGTTATTTTTTCGTTAAATTTCACATTCATATTATTTTGTGTTATTAAATATTTAGAAATATAAAAAGATGCTCTTGTGCCTGACAACATTTCAGCCCAGAAACTACTTTGAAAGCATCTTTTGCGATGCAGTTCGCCCTGCTCCATAGGATGAGCCCTCCTCTTCAATTCTAACCTGGTCTGCGGCAATTGTTTCACTTTTTTAAAAGCGAAGCTGCTTAAGCCAGCCGTAATTTGTGGTGCGTAGCAAGAAACTACCAAGAAAAGAAAATAAACTTTCTTGCCGAGGCGGGATTCTAACCCGCGTACCCCCGGTCCCACGGCGAGCTTCGTAACCTCTAGGCTATACAGCCACTTTTTTTCTATATTGCATGGAAATATTAGTAGTTATGCCTGCAAAGCACGCATTTATGCGAACCATAGGATTGCGTTCGAGAGTCGTCGTCTTCGTCCACAGCTGATGCATTCGTACACTCGTGCTCTGCGAGGTGAAGAGGTTTTGCACGCTATGAGAGCGAGAGAGAGAGTGAGAGAGAGAAACGCATTCACGGAGCGGGTCTCCTGGAACGCGGTGTCGGCATTGGAACGCGTTGTCGGTGTTGCAAGCTGCGCTATGCAACGCGGAGTGATGGCCGTAAGTCCGAGATGCGCGAAAAGAAATCATCATCATCATGAGTAATAAGATGAAAAGTTCGCGCGTACTTCCGGAAAATACTGAGCTACAATCACCCAGCTTCGCTGTTTGAAGCGTTGCGCGGCCGAGTGAAAGGTTAATTTTCCAGCCTCTTGTATTTCCTCCAATCTAAGTTTCTGTTTCGGTTTTCAACGCAATTCTCACTAGCCGCATCCAGCACTGTGCTTTCATTGTGCAGTTTTTGCTTTGTGGTCTGCTGTACCAAGGCCACTGGATAAAAAAAAAGGGGGGGGGGGAGGGAATGGTTGATCCAGCGGCCGTGGCTGTCTTCTCGATGGCAGGTATCCCATGGTTAAAACGCGCGAACAACAAGCTTTATATCGCGGGCATTCACTCCGTGTTCGGTTTCTTGCCCGCTCTACGGCCAGCGTCTTCAATACATAGCGTCAGTGGATGCTCTCGACAGCGAGCGCGCGCCACCGTCACTGAGAAGAGAATCGATTTTCTTTTCTGCGGCACAGATTGCAACCAAACATGTTCATGAGCTTGCTCAGACGTCTAGGAATCCAAAATAAGCAAACTAAAAGTGCGTTGCTATGACGAAAATCGCTATTTTAGCCAGGCATAACCCCTGCATACACCCTTAGCTAGAATATTGGCGTCCATGACGTGTTTGGCGGCTCCGCAATTACCTCCGGCCCTCGAAAGCATTGGCTTCGAGACCCGTTTCTGTTACTCAGAGGCGGAACAGTCGCTGAGGCGTAAGTTTGGGAACGGCAACTAACGCGTCCGGGAACTCGCTTGCCCAAGAGCACGCGCCGTTTGCATGGCCGCCTTTGTATCGGTGGTAAATGTATAACCACAGCGATAACGGGCCAAGGGGGCCAGAAATGCTTATTAGCTTGAAAATTTTCACAAACGTTCAGGCTTACCTTGCGCGGCCTTTTAATGAGAGTGTGGATCCGTCCACACCCGCGCTACCGGTATTTGCGGTTGCGTCATTGCGGCTGGTGGAAACCGGCACCAGGGAACCAGTCTTTCCGGACTTGGCAATATCTGTACACAAAGAGTAATGTACTTGAGAAAGGTGGGGATTTAGGCTTGTAACAGCGAAGCTGTTCTAAGTCGAGCCTTCGCCGTCTGTCCGGCGCTGTCACGCAGGGGACAGGTTCCGGAGCTCACCGCCAGAGGACATGCCAAAGGTAGGAGCAGGGAAAGGTCACAAAAGGTCCATATCGGACGCCGAATCGTACTGCGTCTCTCCTACTTCACGGCAGCAAGTTCAGGGTGCGTTCAGGGAGAAAAAAAAATCATATTTTGACGACTAAAGTTGGGAGGGCGTTCATTATGCGAGTGCGTTCATTACGCGAGTAAATACGGTAAATATAAGCTGATGACAAACAAGCCGGTTCCAGGTTAATTTTATGCGGACGACATTGTGTTGCTTGCTAACAAGCAAAGTCATATGCAACATCTGGCTGATATCTGTGGAGAAGAATGTGAGAATTTAGGATTAAAATCTAGCGTTCAAAAATCAGTTTCTATGGTATTCAATGACAACAGTGAACAGACAGTGTTGATACAGGGCCAGGAAATACCTCGGGTAAAAAAATACAAATACTTTGGTATATGGATAAACGAAGGCGATAGATGTCTGGAGACACAGGAAAAAACAATAATAGCAAAAGGGAAGAGAAAAGCGGCCATAATGAAACACAGATCGCTATGGGGATACAATAGGTACGAGGTGCTCCGGGGTATGTGGAAAGGTTTAATGGTTCCAGGGCTTACATTTGGAAATGCGGTTGTTTGCTTGAAGTCAGGGGTATAATCAGGACTCGGTGGCAATCCAAAGGTCAGTGGGACACCTCGCGTCGGGAGCCCACGGGAAGACTACGAATGAAGCTGTGCAGGGTGATATGGGCTGGACAAGTTTTGAAATAAGGGAGGCTCAGAGTAAAATTGATTTTTTGAAGAACGACTGAGGAAAATGGAAGAAAGTAGATGGGGTGCGAGAGCTGTTCAGGTATTTGTACAGGCAAAACATTTACTCACAGTGGAGGAAAAGAACTAGGAAGCTTACCAGCAAATATGCGACCGGTATGGCCAGCAACACGGCAACAAAGAACGTCAAACGCAAAGTGAGACAGGCTGAGACAATGTCATGGGTGGCGGCAATGGAAAAGAAACCGGCTATGACTAACTACCTCAAAGGAAAATACGAAATCAGGAAAACAACAATTTATGATAATTCAAAGGGAAGCTCCTTACTTTTCGAAGCGAGATCAGGGTGCCTTAGAACGCGTAGTTATAAAGCGAGGTACACCAAGGACGAAGACGCATGTGTTTGCTGCGGTAAATCTAGGGAAACGATGGAACACGTTTTATTGGAATGTCAAAAAATCTACCCAGCTGCCAGCCTAGGCTCCTCTGACCTCCTTGAAGCCCTTGGGTTCAGGGATAGCAAGGGCAAAATAAGCATGTCTGCTATAGAGATTAGTGAGACGCGGTTGGAGGTTTGGTGGCAATAAGTAGGGAGACCACAAACAACGGAGAAGTACAGAAACAGAGTTGCCAGTAATGGTTCATAAAGTTTGATGCTGGGAATTCTTTGTATTTGTGTGTTCTCAAAAATAAAGGTAGGACATTAGCCAAAACCATAACCAGAGCTTGGTGGCGCAACCAACCACCCCGTTTCAAAGGGGACGCTCAGCATCCATCCATCCATTCATCCATCCAACCATCCGAAGCCCCGCCGGGATGGGAGTGTAGCAATCAGAGGGCCCGCCGTTGGGAGGAAGGGGCTGACCAATCAGAGCGCGCGCCGGGGGGGGGAGGAGGGCAGGGGGGAAGAGGGGTATAGGAGCAGGTGTTTGGCCAGCAAGCGTCTTTTCGCCCCATGGATTCCGCTCGGCGCGAGCAGCAGCGGGAGCTCGCACGAGAGCGGCAGCGCCGACTGTCGCGCAAATCCCGAGCTTCGAGAGCGAGAAGCGCAAGCCAAGCGCCAGCGGAAGCAAGCTAACCCCGAACTTCGAGAGCAGGAGGCCGAGCAGAGACGTCCTTCGGCTCTAGCAAAACGATAGCCCAAAACCCAACGAAAACGAGGACAGCGAGAGGAAAGACAATGAAAAGCGCGCGAAACACGAGGTCAAAGTTCAGGGAACGACCACCAGCTTCGCTGTTTTCAGATTTCACTGCGTGGAACCGGCTGTACTTTTTAACTTTAGGTGCATGTCTGCTCAAGTGTCCTGGTCCGCAAGGCACTGTCTACTGCTCGTACAGTGAAACATGGGCTGACAGCCGCAGTTATTGCACTGCGCAGCAAGCCATCTTCCCGTCTTAATCTTCGCATTATTTGCGTCTTGCGCAAACCATGGCTTAGACAGCAGCCTGTTTGCCCCACGTAAAGCCAGACATGCACACGCGCGCGCAGGGATATACGAGGTTCAAAATATGACGGGATTTTGACTGCGATAACACTAATGTCGTCTACCTGTTCGAACACACAATTTGTAGCATGCCAACAGACAGACTGCTTTCCGAATACGTTTCAATAACCACTACCTCCCGCCTCATCTGCGGCAGGTAGTAGGTGCAATTCCCACCGCCGCTGGGCACCCACTGGTTCCTAGAGGCACAAGCGTACCCCGGCCTGGCGTTCGGCTTTCTCAGGGGTGATACGCATGGAAAAGGAGCCTGCGCCCTAAATTCCCGTCGAAGCCCTCGTGAGCACAGAACGTGTTTACGTGTTTCACTAACCACGTAAAATTAATCCCACTCGCTCCCGCTCTCATCACATATCTCACATATCTCATCACACATATCTCATCACACATATCTCATCACACATATCTCATCACACATATCTCATCACACATATCTCATCACACATATCTCATCACACATATCTCATCACACATATCTCATCACACATATCTCATCACACATGGCGCGTTAACGCTGCAACATGTGCTCTGCTCCGTCGAGGTTCGCATGAGCGGGCCGAGTTCTTCACCAGGCATAGCATTCAGCCATAGCAGAACGTGTGCATGCATACTGCCCCTGTCTTGGAATTTCATGCGCTTTAAGTACTCGGCCACGTAGTATGGTGCGAACGTAGTAACTGAAAAAAAATAGCCCAGCCCAATTTCATCGCAAAACTCGATAACAACCCCGCAGCAAAACTCGGACTACTAAGCGATGTTCAAGTGGACATTAATGCTTTCGCATTCACAACTCATAAGTGCTTAAGTGGGACGGATTTTTTAAATTGCACACTTCTGTACTGTCGTGGCTACACTATTGCGTCAGCATGCCGTTGTCTTTGAGCTGTCGCCTGAGCAGTGTTAATAACTTCTTTGTAGAAGAAGCAGTTCTCTGTCACTTTTACTCTGCACTCTCCTAAGAGTTACTTGCTGAAACTAGCTGAACCAGTTGCTCCCAATGTGGGAGCTATGCAGTGCAGACTTCTCTTCGTACATTCCTAGAAGATTAGGGCTTCGGGAAATGCATGCGTCTTGAAAATCTGTACCTCTACAATTCGGACGATCCCTAGCAAGATTCTAGATGAATTGTATTTTTTTCCTTTATTTAGCATATTTCTCTACCCTCGGGAATGCATTATTTCGTGTGCCTCTCCTGTGTTTCTGTGCGCAGTCGCCTGATAGTGGTGCCGCCGACGTTTGCAACTTTATACAAGTAGTGTTTTCCTACTTTTATTCTGCACACTCCTACAAGTTATACATGTTGCACTCTAGCACACGCGCTACGGCCGTACTGTGTCATCCCAATTCCTTTCCATTGTTACCTCTGTATTGTACGATGCACCCTCATCTTTTTGTTGCAAACTAGTCTACTACGCAATGTTGCACCAAGACTAGTCGAATTGCATAAAATGGCTCTTGTTACGCGCGTTAAACCAGTCTTGGTGATATAAGCTGGTCCCCGGCCGAAACGAGAATAGATATGTTGTGTTTTGCATCCCCGTGGATTTCTTAATATTTATACTCACAGTTGTTCTTCTGGAAGAATTCCCTTCCACATTCGGGATGTTGACGTGATTCTTCACCTGTGAACTGGCTTTGATGCTGGCTGAGCGTGTCATTCGACCCTGAGCATGCATCACAATCGGTACAGATTGCGTAATCATACAGGTGCTAGGCCAGATGCCTCCGGTAGTGATGCTAACAGCCGAATGCCTTCCCGCAATCGCCGCAGACATGGGAGCGCATGTCGGCCGAGCTGCCCTGCGCGTCGTTTTGGCCGGTGACCACGGTGGCTCCATCGGGTGTCCTACAAATAGACGCATATCTGGACCTCGGACGCTGAATTGGAAGGTGGGCCAGGAAATATCAGGCATTCTTTTATTTTCAGCGTGTAACTGTGCACACGGAACATTGCTTGATTAATAAAATTGAAGCACTAAAGAAACACGTCAACGAGCAGGACAGATCCCAGATTTTCAACAAAGTTTTATTGAATAAAGCAACTAGATTACATACACGCAAATAAAATCAAACATACGCATTAGTATTTTGTTTAAAACCTCAAATTCTTTACTCCGATACGGAAGAGCAAAGGCATGATTATGGAGCTCGGTGTACGGTACTCCAGATCACTTTTCATCACCTAGAGTTTTTTTTTAACTATTTGCTGCCACCCCAAAAAATTACCCATGTTTCGTGCGTTTACGTAAAAATGTTTAATTTCAAAACGTATTAGCCGCAACGTGTACCAGGATACGTAAATTTGGATCCTAGTCGTTTATGTTTCGAATGGATTTACATACAGAAATAATTGCTTAGATGATTTTGGAGAAGTCTTAAGTGAAACTTCAAATAAGCACCTCAATAAACAGGAAAGAAAGCTATACTTTGCTATTTTTAGTATAGCCCCTGCAGACACGGCGTCCACATTCGTGGACGCGACATATTAGCATGAAATGCTTTGGCTCCCGTTGTCGGCGACCTTCACGTGACCTTGAGCCAAAAAACAGAGCCGTTATCCGGGCACTCAAAACGAGATCATCCGGGAAACCAGTCAAAACTTAAAGTGCGGTCCCTGGCCCCCAACCCTTGGTACAGGATCGCATTACATACGCTAGTTACGCTCCAAACAAGTTACAAAAATATTGCTTCCAGTTCTAAAAAAAATTAAATTATGGGGTTTTACGTCTCCGGAAAATTTCGACAACCTGGAGTTCTTTGACGTTCACCAAAATCTGAGCACTCGGGTGTTTTCGCATTTCGCCCCCATCGAAATGCGGCCGCTGTGGCCGGGATTCAATCCCGCGACCTCGTGCTCAGCAGCCCAAAACCATAGCCACTGAGCAACCACGGCGGGTTGCTTCCAGTTCTTCCCTAATGTTTCTTCACAATATCACTCAAGCTGTAGCATCTAGTACGCTGATGTTTTAGTGGTCATTTCCCACAGCGACCTTGAAAAGGCGGATACAGGGGACCTAAGGCCGCACATTTTCAGCCGACCACTTCATGCGACAAGAAGAAAAATTCCAAAGTGTGTTCGGCGAAAGCCTGTGGCCAGTCGACTGACTATGCCATGTCTTTTTTTTTTTTTTTTTTTTGTCGTCGGTGTGACCAACTGTAACGCTAGTGAACTTTGTAGACCACTGACAAATGTCTGTTCCTAGCGTGTTGGTTGAAATCCCCGACAATGACCATCGGCCGATGCCCGACGCTAGTTGGTAGGATGCGATTCACAAAGGATTTGGCTGCTTCTTGTCCGAGGTTTGGGGCCAAGTACATACAGACTACAAAGAGCCCAGTCGACAACCTGACTGCACACGCTTCACCAGGCCACAGCTGGCACCGTTCCAGGGCACGGACGGACGGATGGTTGGACGCCGCCGCTGTGCCATCGCGTGATTGCTGAGAGAGTGTAAGGGGGAGAGGCCACAGCTGTGGCGGCGCAACTGTTGCTATGCGCCGCTGTGCCATCACGTGATTGCTGAGAGAGTGTGAGGAGGAGAGGCCACAGCTGACACCGTTCCAGGACACGGACGAACGGACGGACGGTCGGACGCCGCGAGTATGAGCCATTAAAGGTTTTCGCTTTAAAAGTAGTGAACGACGCTGAACGCGTTGGACTGTTGCAAGAAGAAACGCGGTTGAAGGCGGCGGCACCACACGCAGCAAAAGACGCCGTATGGTAGCCATTTCATGCTTACATCTACTCTGGATTACGGGAGAGCCAGCAATTTTTTTGCCATTTCTGTGCAGCGGTGGTAGGAAGTAGAGCACAAACATTAAGCTTGGGGTAAATTGAACATCCTGCTAACCTATATTACTTCCAGTTTACTTCTGTGTGATATGTTTCGTTACAGAGTACCGCTTTGGTGAAGGCACTACCGTATTTTACGAGATGTTTGACGCGAAGCATGTCCGTAGCAGCCTCGAAATATTTGCTTTTTCTTTCTTAAAATGCTTGTGGCCAAGAAATAACTACTGCATGAAATTCAAGTGGGTGATTCAATCTTTCTTCTTTTTGAAGAAACTTAGCATGACTGACTTTACAATATTTAAATATTTAGTTACCCTAATTATGATGGCTCATCATAAAATGCACGAAGATTCGTTCTACTACCATGATTTGCTTTTAATGTAGTGCCAGGCACCCTCGCATAACATTATGTATGTTTCACACATGTATCGACTGTCGATCATAATTCATGTCAGAAGGGATATGTACTGAGAGTAAAAAGAAAAATCGGAAATATAGAATATGGGCGCCTTCTGTTCCCCAACTACTGTAAGTTAGGCCACGCAAAAGAAAAATTATGTCCGTTTTTGGTCCATGGCGTGAATATTACGCATATTTATGGCCATGCTACGCGGGAAAGCCGTGGCTTCGCAAATGTGAAAACGGGTAAACGCTTATTGTGCAGGAAACATTTTTTTTTGTTTTACTCCTTGCAGCAAGCTCCCTGTTATTACATTATCAAGGCCCCCAAAGAAATGGCTCTAAGGTTAGGTCCACGTGCTTTGTACTGCAACTGTGCAGTAATGCACGGTTTAATACAGTGTTGCATAGTACTGTACAGTATTTCATGAAAATGACGGGTCAACTACGGCGATGCAAATGAAAACAAGGTCGGGCGTCAATATCGTATGCCATTTGTTAGTTTTTTTTTTTTACCCGCTATGACGCCTGGCCAGGTGGGCCGATCCCGAATTCTTCCAAAGGGTGTTATTCATCTAAACACGCAGGTCATAATGTTCTCATCGTTTTCACTAAATGCGATGTTTGTAGCGTTTATCGTTCACCCTGGCAGCCTATTAAGTTCTACGTTGTTCCTAAAGCACACTGATGATGCTCTGGAGAGTATTCATACGCTTCTACTCGCCCGCGCAGCCCGCCGTAGTTATTGAATGCTCACAAAGATGGCGCGGCACGCTCAGTGATTCCCACTGTCTCGTGCGCGCTCCCTTATACCTCCACGCAGGCGTCACACGAGCGTGAACAACGTGTACTCGATGGTGTACTCGGTCCCGTCTCGTGACCGCGTTCGAGTTGCAGTATATGGTACAATGTAGTCAATTTTAAACTTTATTGGCACCTAGTACGTCCGTACCATCATATTTACCTACTCTGCGACTATTTCTCTACTTCCGCGTCATTGAGATTTATAATTTGGCACCATTTTCAGGTCCCCATTGCCTTTTCGTTAACAGGTTATACACACTGATATCCGGATGCCAGATTAGCTAAACCTGTACGAAGTTGCCAAAAAGAAGGTGTCAAAGGAATTTGCGCAGGCGGTGGTGAGGTCGGCCTGATATCGACTGCATGCTCAGGTGTGTAGTGGCGTAGCCAGGTACGGAGAACTCCCGGGTATGGGCTCTAAGCCGAGGGCTTTCGCCGTAGTACATTTACTTGACTGGCACGAAAATGAACTGCTTATAAATGCGCTCTTTTTTCATCTCAATGCAATTGGCGATAACAGTTTCAGACACGCTGGAACAATTAATAACCAATGGTCCAACTGAACAGAGTTTATTACAGGCGTCGCTAAGTACTGCAACGGAAGGGGATCATGGTTTAAAAAAAAAATCATGAACCATTCCACTCCAAGGGTGGATGACCAGTGAAGCTGCTTAACGCACGACAGAGAGGTGACAAAGAATTTTGAACAAAGATACGAACATATTTCTTCTCCTGATGGGTGGTCATCGTGACGATAAGTACTCACACACATTCGCGTATCACCAGCTAATAAATCTGCCCGTCACGTAAGACGAAAGGCGGAAATATTTAATTTATGGAAGAAGACAAATTCTGCACTTTGTTTTTTTTTTTATCGTGAGAGCGCTCTAAAGCCTTTTGCTGAAGTTCAAGATCTGAGCTGTCTGAGAACACCATTGAAAGAAAGCAGTGAAGGAAATTATTGGACATAATGTAACCTTGCCAGAAAACCCATGTTATCAGCACAAACATGTAATTGGAAAGCTTCTTGAGCAATTTGTGTCCACACATCTCCACATCTATCTGCGATGGCTTAACACTCTTCAAAATACAGATGAGCGTTATGCTAGCAAGACTATAGCAGGTACGAGCGCGCAGTAGGGCAACCACATTTTAACCAGATAACCTCGCTGAGAGCTTATGCAGTGAATTAATTAGTGCTTACTTTTGTAAATAAATTCTGTTTGAGTGTTGAAAAGTGTTCTCTGTGCATTTTTCTTCTTCAGTAGCCACATGAACTGCTGCAGGCCTACCCACGCGAAGTCTCCTAATTTTTCTCATAGTTTTATAAGTAAGACGGGAAAACCATAAGAAGCAAGATTGCTTTTAAAAGAGCTTCAAACTTAAAATTGCATCCGAGTGTACAATTCCAGTAATATTTGTGGGACGTTTACCAGTGAGAGAGAGAGAAACGTGGTGGGAAAGGCACGGAGGTTAACCCGAAAAGATTCTGGTTTGCTACCCGGCAAACCCTGCGACTTTTTTGCATTTTCCCCTGCTGCGTTTGTGTTTTAGTCACGATGAATGGCTTTTCACGTCATGAGAGGTTACGTTACGGCGGCTTTTTAGTTTATAAAAAGAAATGTACCTGAGGCGGCGCCTTGAAATTTCCTGACGTAGGGTGCCTCGATGCCCAGATATAAAAGGGGGTAACCTCGCAAACAAATCGTGCCACCTTCAGGTTGCGATACACGCGAAAAGTGTCGGACAACCTCTTTTGAAAGGAGCACCTCTATGCAATCAAACTGTTTATCAGATCGTAAAACAGAAAATCTGCATTTAAATCGCGTCGGTATCGCCCTTAGCACGCCCGCCGCCCTTTCTTTCTGCCCGATGGTTAATCTGCAGCCACCACAGGCCAAGCGCCTCCGTATTGGAAAGAACCAAGATGGCGCCGAAAAGCGTGGGTGCCTCCACCCTGAAAGCGGCGCTGGGTATCGAGGCACCCTACGTCAGGAAAATTTCAAGGCTCCGGCTCAGGTACATTTCTTTTTATAAACTAAAGAGCCGCCTTAACGTAACCTCTCATGACGTGAAAAGTCATTCATCGTGACTAAAACACAAACGCAGCAGGGGAAAATTAAAAAAAGTCGCAGAAGGTTTGCGATGTTCAACCAATATTTCGAATAAGCGCGTTTAACAAAAAATATGACCAAAAACAAAAACACGCGAATGGTATGCATTGCATGGTTCAAGGCATTCTGTGCCAAGCTGAAGTGATACGTGCAAAAGAGCGTAGTATACCTTAGCAATATATATTCCCGTGCTAAATGACCAATAGGACCAACTCACACCACCACGGTAAATGCATCCGCAACAGCGGAAAAATAACAGTACACTTGTGTAACTACATTTACATCAATAGTCACGCTATCTTTGGCATTTTTCTGTATTGACAGCATTTTATGCACTCTAGGATTGTATACTAAGAATTGTTTTGTTATTTTTTTCTATGTTGTATTTTACGCGATTGTGTTTTGTTTGGTTTGCGTAACCTGCTTAACTTTCATACGTTTTTTCAATGTTAGTATTAACCGAGGGTCCCGTTGCAGTCTTTGACTTTGGGACCCTCGTCTGTATATTATCTGTAACCTATATTCACTGTATTTATAGAATAATAAACTGAAACTGGCAATGGGCGAGATCACTGAGGGTCCCATGGGAAAAACAATGATTTAGGTATTTTATTGCTTACGCACTGCAACTGGTTAGACCTCGAGAAAGTGAGGCTGACACACGGTACAATCTGTAAGTAAACAAAAAATTTTTACGTACAGGCCAGGCCTGGACATGCAAGCGCGGACCCTGGCTAAGCTTATTAATGAAAGCCTGGGCCCGGGGCGGGCTGAGTCGAGTCGAACTGAGCCAACTGCGTGGGGTATATAGGTTGACCCAGCCCGACCCGTTTGCAGCGTGTATGTAAACGTGGACGGGTCTAGTCAGCCAGCGCCCAGTCTTGTAAGGGACCATTGAGGTGTCACATTTTTATGCACCGTCAGCGGGAATGATGCCAAGACAAAATTAAGTATAGCACTGTGCAGTGCAACCTGATCGTAATGATAAAAGCCGCGGAGTAGATCTGTCGCAGACCGAAAGGTTTGGGGGCGCAAACAGCCCGATGTACTATCACGATGAAAAGAAACGCGAACAGCGGAGCGCGTGGCCGAAGCATAACTGAAGGTTTAGTGCGCGCCGTTCAGTCATCACCATTGACAGGCGCGCGAGTCCGGTTTGATCGCGCTGTGTGATAATGCACCCCCTATACTGCGTCACTGACAAAGGAAGCTTATCATCTGGTAGTCACGGATAACACACTTGGTGCGATAGCGCCAGCCGGAACAAGACTCTAGCACAATGGTGGCGCCGACTGAAAGCACAGATTCGCCTAGAGACAGTCAAAGCATATCGGAGTTGGACACGTTTCCTCACACTAGCGGAGGAACGCGATGCTGCGCTGACTGTGCCAAAAGCTAATGCTCCTCGAAGATAGAGGGGCCTCACTAAAAGCCACGCTTTCACCTATTCGCGTTTCTTTTCATCGCGATAGTACGGTTTGCGCTGTCATTATACTGCGCCGCTTTCTCGCTTTCAAAAAAAAAATAGACGCAGAACAGAAACAAAAATATCGCACTATAGGGGGTGCATCAATGCACAGCGCGATCAAACTGGACGTCCGCGTCTGTCAATGTGATGACTGGACGGTGCGCACTATACCTTCAGTTATGGTTCGGCCACGCGCTCTGCTGTTCGCGTTTGTTTTCATCGCGTTAGTACAAATGAATACAAATAGGTAAACAAAAGAAAGCTTAAAGTCTACAAAAGAACGCAAGCAGAGAGTATCGGTGTCGCGGCGCAAAGGTCCCTTTGAGTACGCAAAAACTAACACTCGATCCGTCCTTTCTCGGCTCGATGCAGCGTACCGTCGTTGTCTGGACGTCAGAAGCTAGTCCATATGAACGCGGTCATGTGGGGTTCGGCGAGGCCGATTTGCGAATCGACCAACTTCACGTGAAGTTCTTGTAAACGTGCCCTATGTCACGTTTCTAGCCTTTCCATGGACCTATCCGGAACATAGTGCAGCCTAAAGTTTGACCAAGATAACGAGGACTGATGATTCTGAATCATAGTTCCCTCTGAAAGCCGCGCTGATTATTGTTGTTATGACTATGATAACCGATGACAAAAAGTCGGAAGGTGGTTCAAACACTACAATGCGTCGATCAAACGCTGTCGCTTAAGCGCTGCTTTCACAGTGTATGACAAGGTTCGTACAGCCCGTTCTCACCTCTCCTTCCCCAAGGAAAACACTGTCTTTCATCGAATTCAAATAGAGGTTTATCCGCCTTCGAACTTCTTTTGCTTAACGCTTCCCCGCACACCATACGTTGAAGATTTTAAACAGCTGCAATTGCACTGCCCGTGGAAATGTGTTGGCTCTGCCACGGAGTGGACACCGCCCGCCGAAGGACACGCTGCGAGCCGAAAACAATTTAGATGAAGTAGAAATTGTGTGTAGGATTGACCAGGCTCTTCTGTGGGAAAACATCCATGTATCTTGTCCTACAATACTACTGGTCGTATTTGCGAGTGACAGGGTTTCACGAAAGAAAAGCGGAATGACTTACCTACTGCTGGATACAACGGTAGCTGATCCTACACCGGCGCTCCTGCGGCTACTGCTGCGTGTTAATACGCTCATGTTGGACACCGAAGGCGCGTATCCTCGGAATGCTCGTTCGCCGATGTCTGACGCCGGGAGTGAAAAAAGAAAAAAAAAAAAAAAAAAACATGGGTATCGACTTGTCGCTGTATGGCGGTATATCACCGCGCATGCGCATTCAGCGCCAATGAAGAGATGAAGGAAATAAATCGCTTGGGGGACTCGACTGGAGCCGTATCTCACAGGGAAGCCACAAGGATAAGGGCGCACCACTAGTTAAGTGCAAGAGAATCGGACAGTATTTTCGAGGGAAAGAAGGAGCGTCCCAGTGATTGGCGCTATCTTTGCGCACATCCCTCTTTCTCTCGTATCGTCTCGCTTTTTAAAGAAAAGGGCTGTCTTATTCCGGACATCGTGAAATTCCGCCTCTTGTCAGCTCTGACTCACAAGGCTGCTGCAGCGTATCTGACTCCCTAGAAATTCCGCCATTACAGAATTTGACAATAATGAAGGAGATTGACGATATTGCAGAATAGGACTCCCAGGGCAGCAATCCTGCAATGATGCCGTCGGCTCGATTGTATGCAGTGCCAATACCTGGTGTGGTGAGGCCCGTGGGGGTAGAATTGCCCCCCCCCCCCCCCCGTCAATTTTTCTTTTCAGAAAAAAAAAAGAACACGAAAAGAACGCTTTCGCGTGACTCATATGACACCCAATGGACGCAAGGAGCAGGCCGCTTTCGGAGGTGAATGTATGATAAATGTGTGTGCAGTGGGGACGGCCACATTGTGAGTTAGGTGACCAAGACCGGCGAGGAGACTTCGCGCCTAGCCATTGTTCCTCATGCGTCATCCTTGCCTAGGGCTAAAGTTTTGTGTTCGTCGGCACTGATTATCGTGCGATTACCGCGAGCAAGACGCGTCGACGACGACTGTTACGATGAGAGGTCATTGTTGTCAACGCTATGCTAAGTGCCTCCTTCACTCGAACGTTCCAAGAAAACGACACGGCCCGTAACACCAGAACGTTCCTGGTCGCACCCAACACGTGCCTTTCCTGCATTTTGGGTTGCGCCTAACTATAACTAGCGAGTGGGATAAGCGGTAAAAATGGCGCGCACACAAGAAGAGGGGACGAACAAAAGTGATCAACGTGTTTTACCAGGCGCCCCATCAGAAGATTGCGTGTTGACGGAACGCTGCTGAGTGAATAATTTGGGGCATTGTGGCTCCACATCAAACCATCGTCGCTATCTATATCTACCTAAGTCAGTTGTACTGAGTACTTCCAAGTGCCATGACGAAGCTAGATGAAAACAATGCACTGCACGAATCTCATTTGTTTAGATAAATGTGCAAGTTTATTTCGCATATGTTACGCGGAGCTATCTGGATTGATTGAAGGCTGATTCAATTCACTCAAGATGTGCTTATCTTGCTCAAGAATAGTAACCATCATCAATATTGTGAACTAATTGATTTTTGTATAACGACTCGCGAACTTAAAATGACGAATTCTGGGGTTTTTTCGTGCCAAAACCACTATTTGGTTATGAGGCACGCCGTAATACGCACTCTGGATTAATTTTGACCAGGAACGGATCTTTAACGTGCAGCTAAAATGACTTCCAGAGAGCCTTGTTGATGCATGTATGACATAATTTAGGAGCCTAAATATAAACATTTCACAGAGGCGCTTGTCCCGTGTCTACCATTTTCTTTCGTCTCATGTCCGTAATTTTTTTTTCTTTTTTGCGCTCTTAAATCATGTCAGAGTTGGGAAGTACTCTCTTTTCCGTGCTTTCACTTTACTATGGCTTTCTTATCTCAATATTGTTCATGTTTTTATTCCTCGTCAGAGCAGAGGAGTCACCGCCGAGCCAAAACTGAGATCTGATTATGAGGCCCGCGACAGTACGGGATTCCTGATTAATTTTGACCACCTAGGGTTCTGTATTTGTATACACGAGCGTTTTTCTATTTCGCGCCCTTTCAAATGTGTCCACCACTGCCGGAATCAAACCAGCGACTTTGAGCTCAGCAGTACAATACCGCAGTCACTAGGCCTGCTATCACGGCGGTGTCGAGCCGCCCCTCAATTTTCCTGAACGATTTCCTGAACGTTGTCTTTTGCTGAACGAGCAAAAGAAAACTAACTGGCGCGAAACAAGCATTCACGTGTCTCTACTTCACAAAAAAAGAAAAAAAATGAACAAGGTACCTACATAAGTGTGAAGCGTTCGTTCAGTTTTTTTGTTTTTTTAATGCGCCAATAACCCTTAGTTGTTGGCAGTATAAAGCCTGCGTTGTGAGATATGATTAGCATTAAGCTACACGAACTGCGCAAAGTAGGAATACCACACTATCTTTTTTTTCTTTCATTCACCAAAATACTCAATTCGAGTCGTGACGCCGGCCCTTTTCTCAACGTTTAACTAAAGGGCATAAGCACATTAAGTAGCTACATCTGCAGTGCAGACGATAATACTTTGTCAACGCCTACTCAGTGAAGTGCTGACAGCCACGAAAGTTTTCAACGTATACCGAGAAATTGTTGTGCAAAATACCTGGGCCAGTATTCACGAGAACTTCTTACGCTGGTATTGTTCGTACCAAACATTTTCAGGAAGCACGTCCAATGTGATCGATCAGCTGGACCAAGGCAGGGAAAAGTAAAATAAGAGAAACCATAAGAAAGTTCACGGCCTATTAAATTTGAGACAGTTCTTTTTTGCGGGTGGCAAGGTCTGGCTCTCCGTGGCGATAGGACACTGGTCCTATGGATTTAAGCAAAGCCCCTGCTGAAAATACTGGTATTTCCAGAGCACTTCTTTGCATGCGAGCTAATTGTGGAGATACATACCTGAACAACCATTTGGAAAGTTGCTCCAGTAATGCCTCGTATTTAAACCAGACGTACAAAACTAAATTATAGGAATTTGTGGTGAAATTATCAAAGAAAGCCTAGATGCAAAAGTGAACACTGCAGGCTGCTTCTCCGTACTTGTTGACGAAACGACGGATATTGCTGGATTCGAACAGCTTACTGTTTGTGCAAGGTTTTGGTAAAAGCGAAGCTGTTGAATTAAAATAATACTTCGTTCTACTATTCTGGGGTTCAATTTTTAATTGCAAATTGTGGAAAGAGTAAATTTAGGCCTGTCATCATCTTATTCGGGGTCATCTATGAGGGTGACAACTCTCCATAAAACCTGACAAACCGATGGGCTCACCCGTTAGAGATGTGAAACTTCCAAAAATATCGCAGGGGCGCGAAAAACCATGCAAAAGAAAAACGTATTTTTTTTCCCGCGAACTTTGGAAAGAGTGGAAACATACAATCACCATTCTTAGCACGCGGACGCAAAAATAAGAGCCGACGAGGGTGCATGCAGAGACTTGTTTTCAAGTGTTATGGCAAGATGTTGACATTCCGTAACAAATAACAAACATTTTCTTTCTCTCGGATATTCTCGGTAGCTTCTGGAATTCTCGTCTACTAACCACGAAAGCTTCGCTCTATTACACTATTAGGGGTGGAGACCGGTGTCCCTCTGCCACTTCTGAAAGTTTTGTTTTTCGGACTGCGGATGCCATGTGGTCAATCGCATGTTACAGGGTTCACCATGTCCAAAACCTTTATGTCAATCGTGTGGGCGCCTTGAGACGTCTGGAGCGGTGGGAAGGGCACAGCCATAAGTAGATGCTCTTCTGCGAATCGTTTCATACCGCTTGACAATAAATAAAGTATTGTTCCCAAACTGTCTTGCTTTGACTCTTTCATCGACTCTCCCACTACGACAGCTGCCACTGGCTTATGTCTTCCCCAATAGCTCTTGCCAAATGCGGGGGTCGTACTGAAACTAATGCCACCGTCGTTGGCGTCCTCCATGTTGGCTGCTTGCACATTGGCCGGTATCGGACATAGTGCAAAGAAACATCGGATATAGCGAAAAAATAATAGCCGCTGCTGCTCCTCAATTTTAACTGCCCGCGCCTAACAGACGAGTAACCGTTATCCCCAAGGGACCTCCCTCTATGCGGCTGTCTATGAGTCAGCCAATGCTGACGTCACGTGAGAGGTACCCTTGTCAAGAACAGGTGGCGCGCCACTCCGATTTCTTATTTTCGTCATTTTATCGCATACAAAAGCTCTCAGGAGAAAGATACTGCGCCAGAAAACAGACCGACACGAGAGGATAGCCACACGGATTTGCGCTTGTTCGTGTCGCACACCTTCGCGTGTTTGTCTGTTTTTTCTTGCGCACAATTTTTTTTACTGTGCATTATGGACCAACAAGCTCAACAAGTTTTGTCCAGCCATAGAAGCTCCGTTCTCCTTACGAATGACAAATTCGTTACTACTGAAGCATAATATTTCCATCTAGCTCGGCCTAATATTTCACTTTAGTTTCCCTTTAGAGCCCCATGTACTTCGTGTATACAAATGCATTATTTCTTTAATGATTGTCTGATTATGGAGAACGGTGTTGCGCTCATTCTTACTATGTTTCTGTTCACTGGGCTAGTAATGTCTGTAGCGCGAGCAATGTTCCCAAAGGAATGTGTTGTGTTATCGGTATAGTGCAGTGTATTAAGTGTAACTGTAGGACCCAGTAATTATATGGATGTCTAGGCCAACTTTCAGTTTGTCTGCACTCAGCCTGATGTCCCATTACTTGCGTTGTCATACGGTGATCTCACTTTCCTTGTCCTGCAAAATCATAGATGGTGATCGAGGGCGCATTGCATACGCTGCTACAATTAGGCAGTTTTAGCTTCACGTTTACCGAGTGCTTCGCCCAGACTCCAGCGTATATCGTGGCAGTTTGGGCGCAACTGCTAAGCAATAACGATATACTGGGCATGCGCGCAACGATCTTGCTGGCAGAGGTCTTGTCATCGCTCCACTGCAGAGCCGACTGAGGGGCACTTGGTGGTGCACCTACTTGGCATTATTATTACTTATTTACTTTTTTTTTTTTTTGCTTTGCAGCCAAGTGACTGTGCATCGCTGGCGCCTCTGCGAGACGCACTTAAAACGAGACGCACTTAGAAAAAGAAAAGTCGCAGTTTCACACGAAAGGCGAAGCATCAATTGCGATAGCAAATTAGTAGATAGCTATACGCAGTAAGGATAGTAGTTTTATCGGCTGCATAAACTTGGACTCATTCGCTTACTGACTGAATTAATAAGCATGGTGTCAGCGCGCACAAGCACACATGAATCGATCACGCTCGATGACCGCAGACAACCACTGTCAGAACGCTGGCATGAGCTAGCGCGGCTCAAAATTACTTTTGCTAGAGCTGCTATTATTTATTCGCCCTCCACATGTTTTGCCAACCAGCAGAAGATACTTGATGAGGGCAGCTAGATTTCACAAAGGAAAGAAAAAGTTCGAAGATCGGTGCTGCCGAGCACGATGCATGCGACCTGAAATGTTCTCCAGCGCTAGTGATCTCTGAAAATTTGTGTTCATTTGGCACTGCCGTAAGATACTTTTATGTATTCAGTAAGTAGGGAGTTCTTAAAAAATATCTGCTGCAGTATGCCTACGGGCATCCAGTTTACTTCCCGTTGCCTTGGCCCCCAGTTTGACGGAGCCAGCAGTCCAGCGTCTTGTCTTGAGTGTGAGGCAATGAGACTGACAGCACACATGAAGATTCTTTATTCGACGATAGTGGGAAACGTTCGTTTTATGCTGACGCTCATGAGACCCGGTGGTCGTGAACTGTCTGCTCACACGTCTGTCGGAGCAGCAGGGATGATGGCGGAAGGTGGCCGCGCTGCAAAGTAGACCGAAAAAAATGAGTGACGTTTCTCGCGACTGTGAGTCCTAAAGTTTACCATGGTTTATGGATTGGTACTACGCAAAATCAAAACTACAAGCTGCACCATATGTCATGATAAGTTTGGAGGCGTGAGAAAAGTGTTTAAAAAGAAAAAAAAATCTTGAAGAAAAGGAAAAATGACGTGCTTGAAAGGTTAACTATTCGCGGCTGAATTCGAGCGCTATCCTTACTGTAGTAAAAGTAGTTGATGCTCATTGTCAGACCTGAGTATTTCCCCCATTTTGCCTTTTTTAAGTCTGCTAACAAGTTTCACAATGATAGTATTCAATCTGTTCGGCCATCATCAATAATTTGCACACTGGCTTTCTTGCATCTTTCAGAATGACATAAACCACTATCTCATGTGCGCCACTTGACGATAGTTATGAATAACCTTATTAATAACCGGACAGTTATGAATGCGACCTCTTCATATCGTGTCTGTTTTATAGCGTACGCCTCACCTACTTTCCATTGCGCTCATTGTATCGGTTTCTGTTGTATATGTGAGAAGCACGCACCTAACCAACAAGACGGTCACTTCGGCCTGCGCGCTAGGTTTCCCTCATTGTGCACGCTGTGCAAGCAAATAATGTTTTCAACAGAATAATGAATGCTCCACTGCCGTGCGTCTCCTTGCACAATGTGAACGTTCCTTTCGCCCATCATAACGACCGTGCGGACAGACGGAATTGTGAGCACTGTCAAGTGTCTGAAACATTGCGCCATCTTGTCAAATTCTTGAAGGCCAGCGCTCTGGCGAAGTACAAAGAAAAGGGCGACACACACACATTGAGGTACGTGTCGCACACAGAAAAATTTGTGTTTCGCTCCTTTTTGTGTATTTTTGTGCGAGCGCTGTTCTTTCAGAATTTGAACTATACCACATTAACCGGCCCAAGTGTCTACGCTATACGGAAATCTGCAACGTCTGTTATGCAACTGCCCGCTCTGTACCACAGCGGGAGGCGCTGGCTACTTCTACGCTCGCGGGGATTGGAAGCGAAACATTGTCGGAATTTGCAATCTTCGCGCTATGTGTGACCATAGGGCATAAATACCTGCTACAATGGCTGGTATACGGGCTGTTCGAAGAACACTGGACTAGACTTGAAGTAGACGACTTATGTCATGCGTAGTGGTGATTTTTAGGCTGTACAAAATTTTCAAAAATATCTCCCGTGAGAGATGGCATAATTCTAGTCCTCGAGCTGGATTATTCAGTGCGGCAGACATTACTTGCACGAGAAATCGTAACACATAAACAACTAATAAACCAAAATCCACTAATTACCATTTAGTAGCCTTACAGTACGTATTCCAATTTACAAATTGTAGCCGGTGAGCTTGCAAGGCATTCAGTGCATACGCATCCCTCCCTCCTGCCTTTTTGATCATTTTTTTATTGCCTTTCCTACTTTCCCTGTGAAGTGTAGCGGGCCACACCACACTAACTCAGGCTTACTTTATTGCCTTCACTCTAATAAACTATCCTCTCTCTCTCCCCTTATAGGCCCCTTTTTCCCACTTCAGTCCCTTTTCCTTATCCTAAAATGTGCAGGGCAGCCAACCGGTCTCAGTCTTGTTAATGCCTCCGTCTTTTTCGTATCAGTTCGATAATTTCCGACTCCTGCTTCAAGTGGAGTGCTGATGCAACTGTGTATGAAAGTGCAGAGATAACTGCCAGGCACCTGCGCGTTTAGTACCGCCTCCGTATTTCGAGAAAATCAATCGAATCGAATTCAGTTTACGCGCGTCGTGCAGAACTTACTTTCGCAGTTCCCCTCGTACATGGTGATGTCGTCCAATGCGAAGCCTCCGTCTGTGGCCTCCCCTTCGAAGTGGATCTGGAACAACGCAGAAGGGCGTCTTGTGAATTTCTTTTACTGATCATGCGCAACCGGAAAACTAAGCGAGAGGCTAGAGAAAGCTAATTCATTTTAAAATAAACTGGACTGCATGTCATTACTCGGCATGGTGATCCCACTTTCAATCAAGATGTTTAGAGATGTCGAGAACAATCGAATATTTTGTTTATGTAGCCAACGAACAGGCCCTCCCAACCGCTTCCCTCCCCTTTAAACTGATACAAGAATAGCTCAATGACGGCACCCTTGCAGCAACTACGACAAGATGCTTATTACCAGGATAGGGCGTGCCTAAATGATTTTGACACTCTTGTGGAAATAATGTGCCCATGACGTTGATTTACGTAAATGCACCTAAACTGAAAATGGGTGGAACTTGCGAGCCTGAGTAATTGGTCTTGAGAATTTTTTTTCTCAAAGAAAAACGCCTGCAATTACGAAAATGCGTTGAAACAGGTGACCCCACACTGATGTAGCGATGGTGTGGTTTGTGCGCAAAGTAAAAAAAAAAAAAAAAAAAGGTGTTGGAAGCAACAATGCCCTTCATTTTCTACGCTAATAGGCAACCTGTTCCCTTAAACAAATGGAAACTAATTGATAAAAAAATATTTTCGTATACTAATATTTAATATTTACTAATATTACTAATATTACTAAATAAATAATATTTATTTTTCGTATTACTAAGCATTACCTCAGGAGCTCCTATCTGAATACATGGGAATCTAGAAATCGTTCTTGCAGGTTTGTACTGCAGGGATATTACGTTTATTGTACCTAAAAGAAAAGCACGTATCTATGTGTTGAATTCCAGAAGCTGACTTTGTAGGTCATCAATTTTCTTTCAAAAAGAGACCACAAATCCGAAAAAGGAATTAAGACATCAAGTTTGAAGCTCTGAAACTCGCCTGTAAGAAATGATGTCAGAATTCTGTAGACTAAATGTATTGATAACCCGAAAGTGAGTAAAATTCCTACGTTAAACACCGTTCTGTAATATGCTTTTAATTTTGTTTTATTCTCGAGTTTTCTTTCGTAAATATTTGTTTGCTTCTCATTAATACATAAATAAATGGGCGAGAACTTCTTAAAACCCTCTAAACAATCTAACAGTTTCACGACGGTTGGGGACAAATACGACACACTTGATTGCTTGCTTCAGACGTTCTGACAGATGAAGTTCGCACGAGAAATGCACATCACAAATCTACAGAGTCACGAAGCCTAAAATATTACGCCTTTTGTAAAATTGAGTAATTTCCGGTAATTCTCGTTAATAACGATGAGGTCGGACATCTAAACGCTGTCTCCTATGGTTGGAAAAATTCAGGTATAATTTTTTAATGCAACACAATTTAATTCAAAGCGGTTCGGCCGGATATAGTCTAATGAAAAAAAAGTTTGCTTTCCACCTTCATTTGAATGACTTTCTCACACTGCGTGTTCATTTTTCTGTACATCAGCTTCAATTCTTTAAATAATAAAACCAGGAAAGATAATAAAAATGTATGTTTTTTATTGTTCATAAAAATATCTACAAAAAGAAGATAAGAAAAGGCTATAAAAATGGCAACCGTATGAATGCGCTACCTTTCAGTATTAGTGCCTGATTCATCTCGTTGTTGCTACAGGTCTTTATTTAAGAAAATTGATACCATTTTTTCAGAGTGCTCTAAACATATCATTGCCGACGATGCTTGCTGAAAAGTACATTTTTAATGCTACAAGACTGCACTGCTATGTAGGATTAACAATGAGCGGAATGGACCACGACGCGGCTAATTTTCTTTCATGGGTTTAGGTAAACAAACAATTTTTTTTATCTGAACAAATTTGAGATGTTTTCTCCACGTATTATCAAGATGCCGCTGTGCACATGCACCAGTGCCATTTGATCGAACAATGGGTCTTGCAGGTTCCTAAGAGACTTCTCGGCGGTAAAAAACTGCTTATAAAAGAGTGTTGCTAGGCTCTTTGCTAGAACTCGGGAGGCTAGGGTAATCATTCCAAACAGTAATGAAGAAGAGTGCTAATTGTCGTTTGTGTGGTACACACAAGAAGCCTTAAAGCGCCGCCTGTCACGTGATTGCACATTTTACGACGATAACAGACTTGCCTTTCGCCCCAGTTTGAGGCAATTATGGACATGCCTTTTCAGGAGAGAAGCTTTTGGGACGCCTCGGTCATCTGCGATGCACAAAACGACAAAAGCGCAGCGTATATGGGGCCGCTTGAGGCTGACGGGACGACGAACGCGTCAGCGTGCGCGCGCATGCTGGCTGTGAACTTTCCTTATCTCCTTCTAATGATCCAGTTTGCCCTTCCCTAGCGCAGGGTGGCCAACCATACTCAACCTGATTAACCTATCTGCCTTTCCTTTACTACTCACTTCTCCATCTCTCTCTCTTTGCACGTTAGATAATTGTACAAAGCTAAAGCGTGCTGTAAACTTGAATTGGCGTTTTAGCCGTAGAGTTTCTGAAAAAAAAGCTGCAACTTGCAAGTATAGCGGTTCAAACAGCTTCGGAATTATGGATAGCACATGTGGACTCGTCTAACTTCGGTCCCTCTGGCTTAAGGCGGATGTGGGACTGCAAGTTCATCACTTTCAACAAAGTATCGCGTTATAATAGCAACAAGTCGGAATGATTCTGCATGCGCACAGGAACCTATCGTCTCCCTGTGTTTTAAAAATCTTATTTAATTAAAATTTAGAAAGACTGAACGTGATGAAAAATTCAGTGGCGATTTAGCAGTAAATTCGAGAGAAATGCGTAAGCATCCCGTCGAACCTCTTTAAGGTCCTGGGTCCATGATATAAACCGCTTTCACCCCTTTGCAAAGTGCTGTTCACGAGTTCATGCGACAGATACACTTTCTTCCCATTTGACACTCCTATTGCTAATGCAATGATACCCAAGAGGAATGTCCGAAGTAACAAGTAGGAAATTTATGCAAATAGACTGTACTACATTTCATTCCCGTGGTAGCTGACACATCTCCGTGTCAGATATCCCTCTAGTAATTAATTTTTGTAGGTGAATTTATTGTCTCCAGCCCAGCTTGAACTGACCTTGAACGGCGCCTCGGCGGCCACCTTGACCTGGCCGTATCGCCAGTCCGGCCGGCTGGTGTCCATGCGACGCGTCGACAGGCGCCACAGCAGAGTCCGCGGGGCCGCCGCGTTGCCGTTGGCCGCACCGGCGTCGTCTCCGCCGGGTGGCGCCTCGGGCGCGTGAAACACGCTCAGCGTGGACGACTCTCCGCGGCCGAAAGGCGCGAACCAGAAGCTGAGGCAGCGCTCGCTCTGACCCTCGAGAACCGGGATGGGGGCGCTGCGAAGCACCGGGTTCTGCACCGAGTTCTGGTTGAAGATGTCGAAGAAGATGTAGCCGGCTGCGAAGGTGGCCAGAAAGAAGAGTGCAATGAGTGCTGAAAGATCGAAAGATGACTCGCGGTTTTTTACAGCGTAAGCTGTTTTGGGCTCATTCCTATAGCCGTTTCCGGTCGCGATGATGCCGCCGTCACCGCCCCGTAGCCGCTATCGCATGCGAAAAAAAGTACCCGCTTTCCGCTGGGGTCGAACCCAGGCCCGCTGCGTGGGAGGCGGATACTCTACCACTGAGCCACGCAAGCGCTTGCTATCCGAGACCGGGAAAATGTACTATAAACGCGCCCTATGCAGGGGCGCAGGCGCAGATGACGAGATGCGATTCAGACGCGGAACGCAAACAACGTGGTCCCAAGCCTCCGCCGGTATGGTGGCTCCATGTAGTTAAGGCGCGGGCAAACGCAACCTTTCAGACACTGTAAATTTTGCTGCCACCTTAACAAGATGGCGCTAACATACCGACGGACGCTCGGGATCACGTTGATTGCGCTAGATTGGGCGCGTTGCAATGGGAGCGAATGTGACAGTCGTAGTTGCATTGTCGGCTGTTTGGCTGGGCCGAACTGCGCTAGCCATCGGCGATGGAACGCGTCGGCTTGCACGCGCGACGGCGTCCCAAGCAGGCCGCGTCGGGCGCGTTGTAATGGGAGCGAATGTTACAGCCGTAGTTGCATTGTCGTCTGCTTGGCTGGGCTGAACGGCACTAGCCATCGGCGTTGGAATGCGTCGGCTTCCATGCGCGACGGCGTCCCAAGCGCGTTCCTGACGCATTCACTCAAATTACTAGGTAGTACTGTCGAAACGCTCGTCTAGCTTACGCTGTGACTGCTGCGTGTGCCGCGCAGGCCTGGCATTTTTAAAGACGATAGCCTGTCTTGGGGAACTTAAACGCTGAAAATTTGGTCTGTCTGTCTGTCTGTCTGTCTGTCTGTCTGTCTGTCTTTCTGTTTGTCTGTCTGTCAACCGATTCAGCCACCCGGCCAATGTTGAGCCACTTGCTTACCGCCCACACTACTTAAACTGGTACGGCTGTTCATACTTGTGAACGTTATCGATCAAAAAGTAAATATTACGCATATCTGAGGCGCAACATCACTAGGTAAGTATTAGGAGGTGTGTTTCTTTAGTAGAAAATACATAGATACGTAACTCTAAAGACCCTAGTTTCTTAAGCTGCGCTGAAAATGCCATGCTATGCGCGCCGACGAACGACGTCTGACACGAAGGGAGGGAACCCTCTGCACAAGCTCGTGTTTCCCCGACTGCGCGCCGACGAACACTTGGCATGCCAGCAGTGATAATGCGGTAAAATGAAATCTGTTCAAACATACCTTCATGCCAGGACGGAAATGGTACGAGAACAGCATCACGGGTGGCCGCGGATCAGACCAGCACTCATGTAGTACGGCCGGCAGAAGACTATCGTCTTTCGACGACATTTGCAGCGAAGCACGCAGATACGCGGCCATTTTTTAGGGGCGAAGCTCCTTAGGGTGTGGGTCTGTCCCTCCTCTGTAGTATGTAGTAGTAGTAGGTAGCCACGTCTACTTTTATGGAAAAAAAATTCCGAGAGTTGTGTCCGTAGCGCGGAATCGAACCAGGAACCGGAATCGAACCACTTCCGAACGGGCTCCGCTAACCACTACGCCACGAAGCGCACATGGACACACGCACCACGATGACAATAAATACCCAACATTAATGAAAGACCACGTTTCTAACGCGTTTGTGCTAGCGCGTTACGGCCCGTGTAAGAAGCTGGTGTAAGACGCTGTGGCCTCTCCGCCTTACCCCCGTATTCATAACCGCTCCTCGACTTGAACTTGACTTGCCACCGCCTTGGGCAGCGCGTTCGAAACGCGTTGAAGGCGGTGGTAAGTCAAGTTCAAGTCGAGGAGCGTTTATGAATACGGGGGTTATACTCTCTCAGCAGTCATGTGATGGCGTCGGCAAACGCGGTGCACGTTCCGGCATGTGTAAACGGCTGCGTAAGACGCTGTGGCCTCTCCCCCTTACTAGAGAGTACTGCACCTTTCTAACGCGTTTGTGCTAGCGTCCCCTTAAGCGGGAGATGGTGCAACTATAATGAAGGGTGCTGTTATAAAATAGGAATGACGTCACATATGGCGCGTGTCATTGGTGGAAGTCAATCGTTCGATTTAGTGCGGCGAGACTGGGCGAATTACACGGAAGATTCACGGTTTACCGATAATTCCCTCCGGAGCTTCGCCTACTCATCATCATTCACCAGGTGGATATGCGGTGATTTTTTTAAGAGGCAGGAGAAGAAAACATGGGAAAATCAGGAACGTGGAGGAGAACACGAACGCCTCAGCCTTCAATCAGCATGGTCAGAATCCTGTCGTATGCATGGCTCTTTCACATTACGTCCCTCGTTTTACGCGTTGTTATCACATTTCCCAAGATTATTCGAGCAACCCGAATATCCGATCTAGCTATGATAGAAAGTTGATCAACAAAATCGAGCCCCTCGGCTCGCCCTTCTTCTCTCGTTTATTCATTGCGAGGGTCTCGAATCTGACAGCGTTGATGTCATTAGGTAGCATGTGGCTAATAAACCCTCGCATGCTAGTTAGTAGTGATTTTATTGAAGAAAATGAAGCAGAAATAAGCGTCACTTTCTTCTTCAATAAAATCACTAATACTGGCATGCGAGGTTTTATTAGCCACGCGCCTGCCCTCCCAAGGTCACGTGTTACGTGACGCCATCGGGCTAAAAAAAATGTTCCACATCCGCCAACCACGGTTCTGAGTGGCGCTGGCTAACACACCTAGGGCTAGATCTAGTAATCATAATTACCCAAGTTAGTGAACGAATTGATGGCCGTCACCGTAGCGCAATTGCTAGTGCAACTCATGCGTAAAGTGGAGGCTGCGGGTTAATTAATCATTAAATTATGGGACTTTACGCGCCAAAACCATGATCTGATTATGAGGCACGCCGTAGTGGGGGACTCCGGAAATTTGGACCACCTGGGGTTCTTTAACGTGCCCCTAAATCTAAGTACACGGGTGTTTTCGCATTTCGCCCCCATCGAAATGCGGCCACCCTGGCCGGGCGGGATTCGATCCTTCGGCTCCCGACGGTGACAAGTTATCTTTTCGTCCACTTTCATTTGCCTTTTCTTCATCATTTTCTACATTCCAATTTCAAACACACTTAATTTCCCCGATGCTTTCCTAGGTTTCATTCTCTGTTGGCTTTGTGTGTTCATGATTAACAAAATCAAGCGCCTCGTTTCCCCCTTCTTTTCCAGATGAAGAGAAAGTCAGATTTGTTGCTTTATTCGTTGGTTAGAAATCCGATTTTCCAGCTCAAATACACGTGAAACGCAGAAATGCTTTTGTGAGTCGACCGCTGGACCGATTTAAACGAAATTTGTTCCGTTTGAGAGAGAAGGTTAAATTATAGCAAGTTAGGAAGCTGAACTTTGATTTAGGACCTGGGTATTTTTTAACAAACATTTTCGAAAATCGATGTTGAAAACAACAGAAGCAGTAAAGTTTAGAAATCCGTCGCGAAAATTGCACCAAGAACATATATCGCACTTCTGGAAACCGCATCTGTTGGAACATCTCAAGCGAGAAAATGTGATGCGTAAATTTACAACTTACGTGAAAGTGTTACAATGTTTACGAGGGAATTGCAAAAATCCTGCTCACGAATCAGTGGCATGTATTATAATACATTAATTTTACCCGCTATAGTTTTATTATTTAGGTACACTTTAAAAATTGTGACATCGTCTTTATTTTTAATTCTGAGTTACAAAGATGTAAACTGTTTGTTGCTTCACTTGTTTTTTATAAGTTTGCAATTTTCTAGAGAATCTATAAATTAAATTGCATAAATTAAATACTCACTTCCCAGAGTTACTATAAAGAATTATTTCTTCGTTCCCATGTGTTTTGATACAGGAGTTCCTAATGTAAAGCGTCATGTTAAGCGCAAAGAAGAAACACAGCCTAATGGTTGATCCAGAAAGCTTGGTAGCACGGCTACGCCACCTACCTTTTCAGATGGCGTTCTCATAAACTTAATCCATTCATCTATGAGAACGTAAAGTGAAGCATGGCCTTCAATATCAGACAGAGCACGCGCCGCCGATCTCCGATGCCACGAGTGATGCAAGTGAACTCACTCGGTGCCCGGTAGGTGTGGTCCTGCAGGTTCGCCGGTCGGCTGACCACCGAAGCGAGCCGCCAAGCGAACGAGTCCCTGGGCGCCGAGCCGACCCGCCCCACCAGGTTGGTCGTCGGGGCCGATTCCGTGTAGTTCATCCAGCCGCACATATCGCGTTCGAAAGAACACTCGCCTGCGCATAGCATAGGCGTCATTATAGCCGGGTGTACACGCGATTGGCGGTTGTCCAGCGAGAAGACTAACCCAGCTTGTCTGGCGCCTGTTTGAAAGAGAACCTTGTCTGCTATGCGCCTTGCAACTAGTTGAAAACCAGACAGACTTTCATGGTTGAATAGGTATCGGCGGAAATCTCAACTGAAGATAGAGTGTCGCAAAGTGTCCAGACACAGGTAGTCGCAAGTTATTAGATATATTTCGCTTTCTTAAAAGCAGGAAATGTAGGGACTGTAGTCGCGATCAGCTCGGGCATTTTTTATTGAGTGGCGGCGTGTTTTTGACGACTTTTTTTTTAGACCTTGAAGAGGAGAACTTTGCTTTTTGAAGCTATGTGCATGTATGCATAATAACGAAGACAGCACAAGCAAAAGTTAGACAATGTAGACGATTACTTGTTGTTCCTACGTTCTAGGAACTAAAGCGATTCGGTATACGAGTATTTTAGTATAATGTTCAATGCCTTTCGGTATCAGATAGACGAGGCAAGCAGAAAGGTATGCAAAACTTGGGATTTATGATCAGGTGAGGGAAGAGTAAGATGCAAAAGGCAGAAATGATTAGATGGCTGAGTATTGGCGAAAAAGAGCTGCAAAATATACTTATCAAGTAGATAAGAAAATACACCATTCATGTCGTTTATGGCGAGATGAGGCCTGTGGTGCGAACCGATTGAAAGATGAATCCTTAATGTGCACACGAGAGCAAAAGTTTAGCATCAGCAAACACCCAAAAAATCAATGAAACTTCCAGCAAAGCTGCGCAACATTAAATTGCTTCAATACATTGCATTAGTCCAACATGCGAACATAGGCTGTAGACAACGTGATTTCAGCCTGCACGCCCAGACTACTAAGTAAAACAAATATTTAGGGAAAGGGGGTGGACGGGGTGGAGGAGCTGTTGCTCTGCGAACTTTTGCTCGCAAGCCTCTCTATTCAAGAGACCTATATTGTGGGTTCCTAGAGGCTCATAGAGAACTTGCTACATTAAAATAATCCGAATGCCAGCAATTGTAGCATCACCGCACGACACTACGTGCGAGCTCGTCACGGGCTGTACGTATGAACTAGGCACTTTTGCGACAGCTTTTATGGTATCTCCGTGGGCCGTGCAGCAGGCCCACGAAGCGAACGCCAGGTACTCCCTGCCGGTCCCTACGTGGGAGACGCCCGCTAAGCGCGTCCTGCAGGACCTAAATAAAATTTGTCCAGGCCAGTACGTAGCTTGAGTGGCCGAAAGATGGATAGTGCAACGATATCGCAAGTTTGAGACAACGGAAATGTAGTCGCTTCATCCTGCGGATTATTAAGGGTGTAATGTTATATATATATATATATATATATATATATATATATATATACCAGGTGTTTCAGCAACCACGTTCAAACATTATAAAGGTGCCTGTGGCAGATAACACAGTTCTACTTCATTAGCCGGTCTACTCGAAGAGGCGGACATTACTTGCACAAAAAAGTGAAATGCATAATCGACTAATCTACAAAAATTCACTAATTAGGTTTTTAACTAATTACCTGATGGCCCATATCGCAATTTACAAATTGTAGCAGTGGAGTTCGCAAGGCGGATCTATTTGGAATGAATTCTCAGGATGACAGCAGTTTCGAGACGTTAAAAACCGAACTTTGCGGAGAAATGCATTGGCGTTCCAGTTAATTTTGTGCTTCAATGCATAAAGCGACGTTTTGTTAAGAAACTAACCTGGACTCCAATGCATATATATATATATATATATATATATATATATATATATATATATATATATATATTGCAGAAATATAAGAATGTAGAAAAACTTATAACAGGAATTTACTTATGTTTCGGCCGGGGTCCGGCCTTCATCAAGAGTGCGATTGCAAGCACACAGAGCTCAATTTATACATTCATCTGTGAGAGTGAAAAAATACAAGAAAAAAATGAAATAAAAAATACAAAGTAAAAAAAGGAATACAACAACGACGCGAATGGAAACTTGCGCATACACAGAGTGGCATTATTAAAAAATAGAGGGAAAAAAAAAAACGGTGAACACCACAGAGCCTCGAACACAAGCTCGTAAAACGTGGGTAGCCTATGACCACAGGCGCGCACAGGTTTAGTGTCGTCATGAATGTGAACAAGTCTGATGACTCATGTCAAGGTCATCAAAAACGATGGGCATATACAGTGGTGCTATAAAGGGGTACAAAGTTGGGCGTGCATGAAGTGGCATTAATGAAAACATACAAAAACAACATACAACGCGCTACAGCTTTTCGGAGGGACTTTCATTGTAAGCGGCCCCACTCTGTTCATGTGACTGACACTTGATGGAGTTTACACATGAGCGTATCGACCCTGCAGGACCCGGATGAGACATCACATATGCGCTATCGCTTTCTTTAACATTAGCACCAGCTGTTCTGCGAAGCGAGGAATAAAGCAGTGTTTGCAACGCGGAGAAAGCTTGCATTGCAAGAGAGGCTTACCTGGAATAGCCTTGGCCTTTTCCGGATGTGCTAGACGAAAGAAACAAAGATGGTGGTTATGTACACGAAGCTGCAACGCAGATAGGACAGGTAAATTATGTGGAATCAAAATCTTTCACAGCCTTCGAGCAGCACACCGAGCCACTCTTACGTGATGAACCAATCCTTGTAGACCAAACCGTCTGCGCATGACTGAAAGGCAAGGTCGGCGTTACAAGGTTATTGCGCAAATAATTACGGCATTCCTTACGCTATTTAGCGCACTGACGTGAGCCGGGCTAATGTGCATTTACATCTCGCTTCCCAAACTTCATCAGTATATTTCCATGTGTCAAATGTAAAACATTGCGTAACAGCCGTATCTGCTGGACAATGTTGGTCGAGTTTCCGACTAATTAGGCTTCGGGCTGCCACCGGCTACCATACTGGTTAGCTCATATGACAGAGTGACCTACTCGGTAAGGCAAATTTGTCAAGTGTTCAATCTCCAAGCCACGACAAACTTTTTTTCCTTCTATATAGCCAGAAAAGATTTTGTTCCTAGCTTTGTTCTACTCTTGGGTGGAAGAGAATTCTTCTGTTTCATGAAACTTCTCCACCTTGCGCATTTTAAAGTTGGTGTGTGCGTGTGATTCTTGCTGCTCCTGGTAAAATATATTCGTAGTTTCTGCTTGAGGATGTTCAGATGTTTAACGGCGCTTTAATCAAGAATCGCTGGTATCTGCGCCATCATATGGCGTCTATTCTCGCTTTTACAAAATCCGAGGACACCTAAGCACTTAAGAGTTGTAAATGCGAAAGCGTTAATGTCCAATTGAACGCCGCTTAGTGGTGCTTCGACTTATGAACCTCTCGCTGGCAAGCGAGCGTGTTGAGACCACTTGGTGCATTTCGATTTGACCGGTGCAGTTACGACGCAGGCCAGAGCTTGCGTGGACAAGGAACGCGCACATAACACAGGCTTGCGAGAGCGAGGGGGTGACGTGGCGTCGCGGCAATGCCCTCTCCTCTCACGCAACACCTGGCGCGCTCTGCTCCGTCGAGGCGCGCTCGTGCCGTCGTGCCGCAGCCAATGGGAATTTACCGGCCATTTGGCTGCCAGAGACGACAGACGCCAGCTGTTTTGTTCAATGAGCTATTTGACTCTTTCGCGTCAAAATTGTGGGACGTGGGGGAGGGGGAATCTGTTACTTTTGCACGCACTTGATGTACGTGTGTATGCACTTAAGTGTGTAGGCGCCGTCATAAACAGAGCACCGATCAGTGATGGCGAACTAAGCGACAGTGACCGAACATCAAACTAGAACATTAGGTGAACGTGAGTTCGCTGGTGCGACTTATTGTTTTGTCCTCATCTGCCCTCATTCATTGATTGGTTGCACGCGGTTGTACAGCCTATGTCACCACAAGCACATTCTCGAAAATTTTAAGTGATGATGATGCTTTATTGGCATCCCCTTCGAAACGAGGAGGTGACGAATAGTCACCTTGCCTGCTTGAGCTAATCAAGCAACCTTTAGATACTTATCAGTCTAGCACTTTGCCTTTGGCCCTTCAATATTTTCTCTAGTATTTGTCAAAACCTCCATGCCTACCTATGCCCTGTAGCGGATCCGGTCTTACCAATTTCTTCCCAGTTTTTTTTTTCTGCCAAGCTTCTAAACGTCTCTCGCTTACCTCGACTGCTCACCAGTTACAGCTTCCAACCGCATTAGGTCCCAGAGCTTCTGATAAAAATGATTAAGGTCACTGCGCGCCGCGTAGCGCAGGTACGGGAAAACTCTAGTCCACTGTCCCGAATGCTTTAATACGACGCGAGCGCTCGTCAACTTCTCTTGGCTAACGCTCTTTTGCTGTCGTATACTTCGAGTGTACACTCAACTGTTGCAGTCGCCATCGAAGAAGCTGATGTCATCCACTGCCACGTAGCCCACCCTTCCGTGGCCCCAGATGCCTTCTAGAACCACCTGCGCGCCAGAAAAAGAGAAGACGTTGTGAATAAAAAGTTTTGTCGTAGGAAAATTTAAAGCGTGTAAGAAACTCAAGTATTGCATTTCCTGGGAAACACACTAGCACCAGCTAGACGGTGCACCGGTTTGTTTAATGATTGCAGTGCGCGGCAGTATATTTACGACTGAAGATTGCACGGCGACTCGGTTGGAGATTGAATTATTAATAAACAATGATATGTAAAGCGTAGGCTACGGCAGCGCCCGCCTTTTCAAACACCAATTAAAGCTTATAACTAAAGCGTACGTGAAGCGTTTCTACAGTTACATTAATAATAATAATCGGAAGTTCCGAAGATTCGGCCAACGTGCCGATATGTAGCAGCCTCCAAATAAAAAAATTGAAGAAGAACTGTGGGAATCGCCAATTTCATGATCATTGACTATCATGCTGGGACAGGACTGATAGAGAAAATACAAAATATTGTGAAAAAATACAAAGAATTTTTTCCACTAGCTGAAAAATTGGCCAGAATGTTCAGCCCCAAAAAACCGGAACGCAAAATTTAAACAAAACTTCGTACGCAGAGAGGTCACCAAAAGGTCTCATTTCAAAAAAAAATCAAGGCCATGTTAGGCAGCGAACACGCTTTGTGTACGCCACAACATCACATCAAATTCAATTAAACCAGTATGGCAAAGCGAGCACTGCCGACAGACGATTTACGCGCATCGTGCGCTTGAACGCGTGTATACTCGTATATCATTCACGATGGTGGAGGGCATCCGATGCGCGCACAGGCTTGTCGGTAGTATGCAAAATGTCTATAACTCTCATAGCACGACTTCGAGCACGGTATAGACAGGGCCATGGAAAGTGCGCGACGTCGATCACCTGCCTCGTTGCACGAGCAACACAGATGCGAATATCCCCACTGGTTGTTTTAAAACGCAATAGCAGTGGCTTAGACAAGTTTTGGTGGGTTCACTTAGCTTTCAACCTTACATTACCGTCGCGGTAGCGTATGAAGCGCTCTCAAGCACCTGTAATGTCAAAATTCCAAAGAGTGGTACATGTAGTTACAGATGCTTACATCCGTTCGCGCAAAAGCCGTAAGCACTCTAAGATCACCAGATTACCTACTGTTCTTAAAGCAGAAGAATTCGAGCAGGGCAATACGTCCTTGTTTATTTCTAGGTGGATGCTACTTCCAGTACGATGATGCCCTCTTGCGTGAATGAAGCAAGGTGTGTATAGAGTGATGAAATTTCACCTATCGCCTATACCGCTACCCTGAGATCTGTCCACTTGCCTGGTATGCCTCGTTTATAGGGTTCCCGTCGGGCAGCTTGATGGGGCACCGGGCCACCAGCCACCGGTGACCCTGGTGGTTGTTGAGCCTCCACACGGTCTGCAGCGAGAAGAGGCCCGGAGCCGCGTCGCGCAGCACGTGAACTCGGAGGGAGCCCAGGCTGGGCCCCGCCGGGTCGATGGTGCGCTCGAACATGTAGTAGGCGAACGAGATGCACCGGGGCAGCGCAGAGTCCGGCCCCAGCTTGGGGCTCACCAGCCACGCCTTGGAGCCGCCCCGCTGGGGCAAGTGGCTCGAGCTGGCCAGGTTCATGTAGTATCCTGCGAGGACAGGGCGAGCAGTTTGAGGAGGACACGCTCTAGCGTTATATAAATTGCACTGTGCAAAAGTAATACACGCGGTGCACATGGGATTCAGACTGTGCGTGCAGTGTATAACGACATAGCTAAGACGTATAACGTGCATAACAGTGTGATTAGGATGTTGCATATTGCAAATGTAATCAACTTTATTCGGTATAGACATTAGAGATATCTAAGATTCAGCGTGATGGGGCCATATACTCCGTAGGGTACAAATACTAGTCAATAAATAGCTACAGCAAACACATATACGTTAAATATTTTGTTTTTATATAGTTCCTTCTTTCTTCTGACCGTTCAGACGCAAAAGCGGATGCGCTGCACGACACAGACTGAGCGGTAGCAAGTTTCTGGAAGGTGTCAAACTAGTGACGATGGGTGCATGGGGTGTGCAGGCGAAGACACATGGAAATCAAGAAGCGGAACATCACAGTATTAGGATTTCAGAGACATCGTATAATCTGTGTGGTGGCCATGTATGGCTTCCTCCCTTACGCTGTATACGCCACACAGCACTGACAAGAACTCGTCGACACATTTTTTTTTTTACCAATTGGCATGGCTAAAACACTCGCTCTTGTTGCACCGTACGAATATTTGGAGATTTGAATGATGGAGTGGCAAACGTTCGGGTTCTATTATCGGAACGAATGAGTGCGATCTTTGCGACGAACGGTCGCTCACCGTCCGGCTTTCGCTTGGTGTGATCTGCGGGAGGCCCGTTGACCCCGTAGCTGTACTGGCGGGTCCAGTCGAGATCGTCCAACCCATCGGCCGGGTGAGGGTTGCTCCAGCCACACGCGTCTTCCTCGAAGTTGCAGTCGCCTGCGTATTCAAGATTCAAGTTTAATTTATTTCTCCAAGAGAAAAAAGGCCCGGGGCAAAATGCTGCCTCGAAGCAGCTTGACGTGGTCCGGGACCCATTTACAAAATGGCAGCAGGGAAAGAATAAAAGTTTGTACAATTTCACGAACATCACGAATCATCACGAATCTGTGGCGAGGATAACCTGGGAGAGGGTGGTAACCTCGCCGAGAGATCAAGTCGCGTGTGTCGCCTAGCAACGCCTCACACAAGCTGTGCGAGGTGTTGCTAGGCAACGCGCGTTGACATCATCGCCAGGCGCAGTTTTCTGCTAACGCTTCACGGCCTAACGAAAAGCTTCAAAGGCTCTGCTGTTAAAAATTGCTGAGCAATTTTTTTTCTGTTCGGCGCGTTGAGCGGTGCAGTTTCCCATGTAAGCAAGGTATTTCTTTTCGCTGATGTATTTCATGCTTTCTAATATACAAACAGGGTCCCAAAATTACGGGATTTGAGATGTGAGATCAAGCAATGTCTCGAGCACGGCGATATTCGCCTGTACTTCAAATGTGCTACGTGTAATATAGTGCTAGCGACCAACGTTGTGTTGCCCTTTTTTAATTGCTGAAACCTAAAACTCGGATGACATTTGGCTTTATCGCGGAAGCCAGCATCCTGTAATCTGTTCACCATGCATACATGTTGCAGAACTTGCCTACGTTTGTGCACGCGCGCCCGGCAGGCAACGATGTTCAATTTCTTATGTGGGTCCATAGCCTTCTTAAATCATATTCTCTGGGACTGCAGAAAAGATCCCTCCCCCCCCCCCCCCTCACCAGATCTCCTGGCCGCTCCCTTGCCTCAAGCGTGGGAAGCAATATTTTTGCAACCGAACCTGGAAGTTCAACTTCGGGCCATCAAAAGAGTCGAGGAGGTGGCCGTAAGGCATCACCTGGTAGCCACCCCTCACTAAGCCAAACTAACAAAATAAAGTTGTTTCCTCCTCCTTTCTTTTCATTGACGTACACAAATTACATTTGTGTGTACAAATGTTAGCTGTTAGTTAAGCACCTGGCCATGCTTTTTGAGTCGCTGACCTATTTAATTATTTTTTCAATGTACCCTTCTATAGGGCGTGGGGGCATGACGATATCGAAAATAATTAGGCAAAGAAATATACGGCTGACTAAAAACTAGCCAATGATTTGTAGCCCTGGGAATGCTGCTGCTCTTTCAAGCAATCGGGGCGCCCGCACCTCGTAGCACACACCAAGATTAAGCGATGATCGATGCCAAGTACCACTATGCAAATGGAGCTTCGTACGTTCTCGGAGTAGCACAAAGAAAGAGACGAGAAAGGCAAGCAGGCTAACCACAAAGGCGTCTGGTTTGCTACCCTTCATGGTGCAGAGGGAAACCAGTTAAATAGACAGGAAAGTGGATGATATTTTTAAGACGCGCGCAGAGATCCGAGGCGGCATGCATCAGCAGAGAGTTTTACTCTATACGCGCATGCGAGTGTTGTAGACAACATTACGCTTTCTCCGTTTAGCCATTCCCCTCTTCCATGTGCTTCCTATGCGTTCCAAGAGATTTTGAGTGCTACGGGCAAATGTGACGTCATTTAGACGGAATGAGCAGAGGCAAGATCGCTGCAAGGTACTGTACTCCAAACCAAAAGTCGTTCAGCCGCTCTACGGAATCTGCAGGATCTCCTTAGCTAATAGAAAGGCCTAACGCCCCTCGAGATGTCTTCATCCGCGCCACGTCATCGGCTCGGAGGCTGCTGAATTCCTGGTATACTACGTGCATGCGCAAAGGGCCTCACATGCCACATATCACTATAACTTATACAAACAAAAACAAAACTCTATTATCCTGCTGTGAATCAGACTGTTACGTCCGGAACTACATTACACTGGCCAAGGATATCGCCTGTGTACGCCTCATACCTTCGGAAGCTATGCAAACGACTTGTGGGATGGAGGTTGTAGCTTCGGGGTCGCTTGCGAGAAAGAAAATCTGACAGACGGGTAGAATACCTTGCACAGAAGTTCATTGAGCTATGATATTTTCAAGCTAGATCCTTCGGCAATGGAAGCAAGATGATTCTGAATATGGGCGGCAAAATAACGTACCTGAATTTCTTGCAGCCGTCTGCGGTGAAACTGAAAAGGATTAGACAGAAGGAATAAGTGAAAACCGGACACACCGGGTGCATTATTTGCCGGGACAATGGGACACCGAGAATCGAGCGTAGCCAAAGTATCAGTACTCACTCGGGCACGTGCCTGCTCTGAAGGATATGTTGTCGATGGCGATGTTGCCCAGGGAGTTTGCGCCTACAGTGGCCTCGAGAATCAGCTGAGGGTTAGGGTTAAAACCGGAGTCACAAAAAAACGAACAGTTTGAGAAACACGGTGTTCAGTTGAAAACTTAAGTTGGAGCATTCATAAAAAAAGTTACAAACAGTGTGAATTACGAGAAAAATAGATTATTAGTGTCCAAATCGCTACAAGGGTTTGGCGGGGGCTTAATGTTTCACAACACTATACCTAACAGACAGACCCATAGCCAGGAATTTTGACGGGGAGGGGGGGGGGGGGGGGGCACTTGCTGAAGGCCTTGGCTATTTGCGGAAAGCACCTATTTCTTTTTCAGTTTTTATTTTCGATAAAGATCAAAATTTCCCCCCCCCCCCCTTGGCTACGTGCCTGTTGTGAGAGACACCGTGCTTGAATGGCTGCGGAATAAATTTGATGACCTGCAGTTCTTTAGGCGCCCCAGGGCAGCTTTCACGAACGTTTATGTTCAATTGAGGCATTATTAGAACCATGAAATGGGGAAGTTGTTCGAAGTGTTAACTGAAACATCAATGGCTATCGCCACAAAACTCGAGCGATTATTTGTGGAAACTGGCGCTACACACAAGATTTTAGCGCAACGGTTATGACTTCATTACTGTTCAGCTTCTATTCCTTCCCTAAATGAACCCTAAAATTGTCTTAAATGAACTAAAAAGGTATTTAGTGAAACTAAGGTAATTTGCTCACATCACAATGGCACAGCGAACCACCTCATAAAGTAATTCAACACATGTGTGAGAATCGGGCAATTTCCAACAGAAGATCTTTAATAAATTCCATTTCCACAATAGAAAAGACCACCTGCAATGTCCACCAGGCATACAGGTTAGCATCATGCTAGGACCTCTATTGCTCTGCGTCCATAGTACCTCCTCTCGCGTAGAGTCTGCATTTTGTTGTTACTTCTATTCAGTCTTTCGCATATTCCAAAGTGAGGAGGATCGTGGTCGTCATATATGTAGAACTGATGCTTTTGTTAAATGAACATTGCGCTGTTCACGCTTTGAAGCGCAACTTAATCATTTCTTTCAGGTTTACTTGAAAGAACAAGTTCTATTGCTTTTAAATCTTATAACCAATAGAAGTTGTTCTTAGGTTCCTATATATAACTTGTTATTTGGTTCACGCTTTGAAGCGCTAGCTTATCATTTCCTTTAGTTTTACTTGAAAGAAGTTCTAGTGACTATACCATGTATATAACCAACAGACCCGTTTAGTGTGTAGAATGATTGTGAAGAGCAAGAGGGTCTATTATCGTAGCCCTGTAAACGCCACGGCTAGGCGCTTTCGGAACGTTTTAGTGGGCATGTTCAGTGAGGCGTCAAATCAGCGTACCGTGAAAGGTTCAGTGGTGGCGACCTGGACCTGCGCCGTGTACCAACTGTTGCCAGCCTCGCCCGATATCTCCCAGATGGGTCGCGGCGGCGTCTCGGCCCCTTCGGCGTGCTGCAAGACCCTCAGAGTGCCGATGCCGTTGCCGAACATGTGCGTGGCGAATCGCATGCACATGGGCAGATTGGCGCCTGGCGGTGGTTGCCGGGACGGAGAGACAATGCGAAGGAGAAAGCATCATTGAAACAGTTCTGCACGAAGCCATTACAGTTACAGGTAGGTGTTTTTCTTTGTCCGAAAAGGACGACCCTTTATGAAATACCGGGTTGCTGAGGCGTATGCGACAGATGATGATCATGATGGTGATCTATTCGCATCCCTTTTAAAACGGGGCGGTTACAAATACTCGCCTAGCCTGCTTGAGTTATTCAGGTATGCTACACATGCTTATCATTTTAGCATATTTGTATACATCTCCTAAACCTTTTTCTCTTCCTCAAAACTTTTCTATCTACCCTGTACTGCTACCTATTCCTGTAACGAATCCGATCGTATGAATCCCCTCAATCTCTTTCCTGCTTTTTTTCCACCAATACTCCAAACCTCTCTTGCTTATCACGATTGCTGACTGGTTGATTCTTCTGTCCACTTCAAATTCTAGTACTTCTGGAAGGGGTACGTACCTCCGGGTCTCACTGGGTGAATCCCTTCGCATTCCATTAGGATGTGCTGAGTGGTCTGTGGATCTTTGCTGCAGCATACACATGCCTGAACTAGTTGCGAATATTTTCTCCGGTATTTTTTGGTCCTTAAAAAACCGGCTCGAGCCTCAAACAGCAAGGCACTGCCCCTTGTGTTACCGTAAAGATTTTCCCTTCTAATTTCTTTCTTCCCCATTCTTGTAAATTTCCAGGGTCTTCTTTGTTTCCAAGCTTTGTATCCGATTGGCTGTCTCTGTTTCTCTCACTTAATTTATGATGACTCCTGGTTGTCTGTTTACACTTTAAATTACCCTGTACACTGTTACCAACGTTCTTGACCGAATCCATTCTGTTTCCACGTTTTTCGGATACAGATACTTGTTCACTTTAACCGCCCATTTATTTCTGTCGGTGTTCCTGAGCCTTTCTTTAAAACAAATTTTGCTGTGCGCTATCCGAATGCAAACGAGACCCAACCCATGTTACCTTGTACTGCTTCATTTGTGGTTTTGCCATAGGCTCCCAAAGCCAACCGGCCTAACAATGTTTGGTTAACTTCCAATCAGAAAAGATATCCGATTTTAAGCACTGAATGACATTTTCGAAGCTTACCGCTGGCTCTATTACCCCTTTCCAGATTCCACGCACCACCTAATGTTTATTGTGGCCCCAAGGTGCTCATTGTTTCATCAATGCTGCATTCCGCTTCCCCTTTATTTTCAGATTATCTTGGTACGTGCTTGAGTAAGTGTTTACTTCGTTTATGTATACGGTGAAGTATTTGTATTGCTACCATATATACATTCATATAACACTTTCATGCAAATTACGAGTGGGCAGCGTTTCAGTTTTTAAGCCTGAAAAAGTCGTGACAGGAATGGCAACGACCTCTTGCTCAAGGCGTACTTCAGACAGTACTGGTCAGCAGAGATCTCATGAAAACCGAAAAGCGGGTAATTTTCGACGCAACATCGTACATTTCCTGTAATTTCAAACGCAAGTCGGGCAAATTTCACATCGTGGTTCCTAGAAGTCCACGAAAATCATAGAATCATTCGAGCATACCACGATAAAACCACCTGCAACGAATGCCTGCTAGAGAACGGAAGACTTCCTGAACGTTACCTTCCTAAACGCTATAGGACAACGCTCCCGTCAGTCAATAATTTTGTGTCAGTGTGCTCGTTTAAAGGCTTTCAACTTCAGCCTAAATGCAAAGCTGGTTTACCCGTAGCCTTCAACGTTGGGCTGATGAGCCTTGCCCGGTCCATGGGTCTCCTCGGGAACATCGAATCGATGAATATGTACCCACCTGCATAGCATCGAAGAAATTTGATAACTAGACACGGAATGTACGGCCATTCCATGCGCTGTCTTACCTCCATATTCAGAATTGAATCTAAACTTGAATCCCATGCTTGACCTAATCTCAGTGACGCCTGTGGTGAACCCGCCCAAGGAAATGCAATGGGTGTCATGGGCGCGTTCACGCCAGGCGTCATTTAGATCAAATGAAGCGTGAGCTTCAAGTTGAGATGCATCTCTCAATACGAGGGTTAAGTACCCATTGTTTGCAATGAAAACTGCTATTAAGAGACAGGTTTAGCTCTGAACCATCTCCGATGACGCCCTTTCAAATACATGTAAAACGCAGAAGCGCGTTTATAAGCCAATCCTTGGACCAGTTCGAATGAAATTTGTTACATTTGAGAGAGAAAATTAAATTATCGTGACTGTAGCAAGCGAATATTTTAGTTAGGGCTTGCAATTTTTAGAAACATTGCCAAAAAATTGAAGTTTAGGAAACAATTTGAGCACGAGTCTTACATATTCGTATTTCGGTCCCAAAAATAAATATCGCAGTTCTGTAAGCTGCAACCGTTAGAGTATCTAAAGCGGACAAAATTAGCGTAATATTATCAGCTTAGGTGATTTAGTTAGAATGTTTACAAAGGTATTGCAAATGTTCTACTCACATATTAATGATATTTTTCATGTCGATGTATAACACAAACACGATGTATAACACAAAAAATACTACATTACCTTTTTTCCCGCTTAAGATGTATTATTAGGCACCGTGTACACATTATGTGGTATCATTTTTATTACTGAGTTATCAAGCTGTAAACGTGATAACAATTTGTATTTTGCAATTTCCAGCAATTTTTATTAAGGAATTGACGCAATAAATCCAAATTCTGCGTAAACAGTGAATAGATTTTATCTTTTCCTTTTAAATACAACCAATTTCGTCAAAATCGGTGCTATGGTTACCGATAAAAATGTTTTCTCGGTTGTAATGTATTTATATAGTAGGCTCTGAGATGAATCTTCCTCTTAAGCACAAAATAGGCTCAATAAACTAGCGTCTTAAACGATGGGCGGGTAACGTGGAACACATGCTCTATTAAATGTCGCACTAATTACCCAGCAAGTAATCAAGATCATGTTATGGGGTTTACGTCCGGAAACGGCGTGGTGGGTTATAAGGGGCGCCGCAGTGGAGGACTCGAATACATCTGCTGTGAGTAAATCAGCCCTCTATAACAGGAACTCAGTAATATTTTCCTTTCTTAACCATACCATGTTTTTTTTTCATTTTTAGCAGGATTTTCCCAAATAACCTTTAGCATATTTATTTATTGATACTGCAATCCCAGGGAGGGATTTTCGCAGGGTAGGCGTACAGATACAAGCACGGATCAAATATTTACAAACAAACAAAGCCAGAAACAACAAAGGCCGCAAATGATTAGTGAACAAACAAAATGGATCAGCATTGAAGACAACAAAAACAGTTCAATGATGGCAGTGCAACATAGGGGTACAGCAAGGTTCATGGCATATCTTAATTATATATATATATATATATATATATATATATATATATATATATATATATATATATATATATATATATATATATCAACGTTCCTGCGAAACCACTGACTTCCCTTAGCTCAAATATTCCACAGTGTATACCCCTTTTAATGAAGCTCAGTTTATTACCACGTTATCGGGTGTTACTTACCAGCTTCAAGCAGAATAAATCATCGATGGGCGTCATCTGTGCTGATGCTACTGAAAAAAATTCCATTCTGCTGCAGCGTTGCGGTGGCACCATCTGTCACGGCTACGGCGCAAACAGTGTTAACCGCAGTCACAAGAGGTGGCGCCACCGATGCAATGCAGCGGAATCAGCAAGTTGAGTGGCGTCGCCGCCGAACTTATAGTGGGCGAAACCGGTAAGGAATGTCCGCAAACGTGGTATTAAACAAAACAAATATGAGTAAATGTACCTGACGTGCTACTAAACGTAACTTCGTGCAAAGTCATACCTCTGTACAAAATTTCAGCAAAGGTAAGTCAGTGGTTTAGCACGAAGAGCAGTTGTGTACTTGGCGCTCCTGTTCGAGCAACACTCAATATGTTCGACTGACATTGAAGCAGCACAGAGACCGCGCAGAGGTCGACCAGTTTGCGTCGCTTGTACTCAGCAAGCTCAGGCAAAACGAAAGATGAACACAATTTCCCAATTCCCGCGCTTCGGATTCTGGCAATTCTCACCTTGGCTAGGAAAATAGGTGCACAACGTCAGGAAAGTGAATTTTCCGCTTTTTGAAGTAAGAATAGCAATTTATGGAGTGATAATGTCTCAGCGTACCGTTGAAGCACAGCGTGAGAAAAAAAAACAATGAAAGGTATAAGGCAAGGCACCGAACTACTCAGACGAAAAACCACCCTGCCCGCCAACCCCCCCCTCCCCCCCCACACACACACACACACAAAAGCCCAAAGAAGCTCACAAAACAAACCAAAGTTAATGCTGCTGTCAAACCGGACGGAAGTTTCTAACATAACTTTTCAAGCTCCGGCCTGTGGAGATGCCCACAAGCCACAGAGTTCCAGGGAGTTCCAAACATAGAACAGTATGTTCAAACAATTAAGCATAATGCCACCAGCAGTAGTGGGTACAGTGCTAAGAGGCAGGCACGGACAAGAAGAAAGAAGTGCGCGTGTTTCTCCGCCCGCTCTATAGCCAGCCCCCAGCGCCGTGTTTTTCAGGAGCCGCTACCCTCAATAAACGTCGCGTCGCCAGTTCTCTCACAAGGCACGTGACAAAGTGGTGGAGGTGCGGGGTATTCCTCACCCATGTCGCAGACCCCTTCTGGCAGTGGAACCACTACCCCCGTGCCAATCGATACGCCGGTCCACCGGGCCAGCCGCAGGCCATTCGACCAAGTCGGCTTGGACATCCTTGGGCCTTTTCCCCTGTCAACCGACGGCAACAAGTGGGTGATCGTCGCCACTGACTATTTAACCCGCTATGCCGAGACGGAGGCGCTCCCACGAGCCACGGCTTCTGAGGTAGCACAGTTCTTCATGTGCCACATTGTATTGCGTCATGGTGCCCCATCCACTGTAATCACAGACAGAGGAACAGCATTCACGGCACAGCTCATGGACGAAATTTTTCAATTGAGCAACACCAGGCATCGCAAGACAACTGCTTATCATCCGCAGTCCAATGGACTTACGGAGCGATTAAACAAAACCATCACAGATATGATCTCTATGTACATCGACGTCCAGCACAAAACATGGGATCGCATCTTGCCTTACGTGACCTTCGCGTATAATACCGCCGTACAAGAGACGACACGGTTCGCACCATTTCGCCTCGTTTACGGCCGCGAAGTACAGACGATGCTGGACGCTATGCTTCCGTGTCACGACACCGAGCACCTAACGACTGACGCCGAAGAATTTGCTGAGCGCGCTGAGGAAGCCCGCCAGCTCGCGCGGCTGCACATCGGTGAGCAGCAACATGCAGATGCACGGCGCTATAACATCCGTCACCGGCAAGTGCGCTAGAGTCCCGGAGACCAAGTGTGGGTGTGGAACCCTGTTCGCCGCCGTGGCCTTTGTGAAAAGTTGATTAGCCGGTATTTTGGCCCATACAAAGTGCTGCACCGCATTAGTGACGTGAACTACGAAGTCGTTCCAGACAGTGCGGCGAAAACACGGCGTAGACAACAACCTCGCCCTGACGTAGTTCACGTTGTGCGCATGAAGCCTTATATGTTGCGCGTTCGTGATTATTATTTTTTATTCATCTTTCTACTTACGCTACTGTTTGCAACCTCTCTGTTTCTGGAGACTGTACCCGTCGCGCTTCCCCGCTGCTGTGCTTTTGTTTTTCCTCTAGCTGTGATTGTGTCCTTTGCACGAGCACCTGCCTTGACCATGCTGTTTCCCCTTCCTTTTCTAAAACCGCTTCTTGAGCATTGAGCCGATGCTCTTTCCGAGGAAGGGGGGAAATGCCACCAGCAGTAGTGGGTACAGTGCTAAGAGGCAGGCACGGACAAGAAGGAAGAAGTGCGCGTGCTTCTCCGCCCGCTCGATAGCCAGCCCCCAGCGCCGTGTTTTTCAGGAGCCGCTACCCTCAATAAACGTCGCGTCGCCAGTTCTCTCACAAGGCACGTGACAATAAATAAGAAAAACAGGCCACGTGCTTGCCACCAACGAAAGTTTTACCCTGCCAATTGCATTGAGAACAAAGTAAAATGACTGAAATACATAGAAGAAGTGGAGCAAGAGTGACTGCGTGACCCAAGGTTGCCAAATGTCCAATGGTTGGGCACTTCTACGTCGAGCAAATCTAGCGAATTATTTGTGTTTCATCAAGAGCGCATTTGACGTGCAGCGGATATTAAGGGAATCTCCAGATCTGCCCAATGTTGGTACTATCTCCAAATAGCACTAACAAAATGGGTTAAGCACGGCATGATAAAAAGCTATATAAGTGCCGGCCCGCTTAAAGCGTTAACGTAATTCATCGTGATTAAAAAAAAAAAAGTGGAACGGGAGGGAGCCCTCCGGATCCCGGGATTCCGATACCGTGCCTCTGCGCTTCAGGAGTGCTCCGCGACCTGCCCATAGCTCCCCCTATCGAGGAAGCCGGACAGATACCAGCAGTACCACCCGGCGTCAGACCAAGTCCTTAACTTGAGAAACGCGTGAATCCCCCGCCAAGGGTCGGCCTGGCCACCTCCCACCCCCACGCAGACCAGGATCTTTGGCCAGTCGGCCACGAGAATGGTGATGAATGTAGGGTAACAGTACTATATTAGTGTGATGCTTTAACTCCTAACCCCCGGACGGAAGTTTCAAACAGCTATTCAATCTCCGGCCCTGCGGAGATGCCCACAAACCACAGAGTTCCGCATATTGCAATTACAAGAAATTGGGCGCCGGCGCTGTAGTCGTTCAACCATCTTGGCAAGCGCACGTTCGCGGGAGCGCAGGTCACCGGAGAGCTTCGTGCAAACAAACATTCGCAGATGCATGTCAATTTGTGAAACTCGTGCGTCTAGTATGGCGAAGCTGCCCCCATAAAAGAGCTCCCACACCCTTCGGAAGTCCTATACGGGTCAGTTTTGCAACTGCTCGAACGCCTAATTAAATTCGGTGCAATTCGTTCGCTGTAGCCAATCCTTTTCAAATGATTCGCTATATCAATGCTTAATGCTTCTATATTCTCCGTTTTGTCCGATGTGCATGTTCCTCCTACACCGGTGTGCTACTGGTTCTCACCGATGCCTCGGCCGGAGACAGCTTTTCGAGCTGCACAATCTTCAGGAACGGCCCATACATTTTTGAGACAAGATTGGCGCTTCCTTACTTGGGACCTTGGTCTGTCTGGGCTTTGGTTCCGACTTGGAAAGAAAGGCTCCGCATTGAAAGAAAATTAAATAAACATTGACAACAGGTGGTACATGGCCGTCTCGGTACACATGACTATGTGCCACGCAGGCCTGTATCGACGACACACAGTTTTTCATTGTCGAGGTGGGTGACGCGAAAAGTGTACACAGCTCCACCAAGCCTCGTACTCTAACTTGCGGACACTGACTTTCCAAAGACGTATTCTGCAGCCAGGCAGACACACACAGACAGTCCACTTGTTACGTGACACCATCTGAAAAGAAAAGGATGTTCTACGTCCGCCCGCCATGGCTTAGAGTGGCATTGACTAGCACTCTGAGGGCTAGACCTGCTATACACATAAATACCGAAGCTAGTGGCAGGATTGATGGCCGTCACCGTATAGAAAGATTGTTAGTGCAACGCAAGCGTAATGAGGAGGTTCTGGGTTCGGATCCCCCCGACGGCATGTTATTGTTTCATCAACTTTCATTTTTTCCCTTTTATTCATTACTTTCTACATTTCAATTTCAACCACAGCTAATTTCCCCTTTGCGTTCCTTGGCTTCCTTGTCTTTTGCCTTCATATGTGTTTGCGGTTAACAAAAGAGAACCCCCGCTCCGCCCCTCCACCCCACAGTTGTTTCTCTTCTCGTTCCTGAATACAGAGTACTTTCGGATTAGATTTGCTTATCAATTATTTAATGGCGTCTAGGGAATTGGAGCGAGAGTGGTTGACGGCCGTCGAGTAGAATGATCGCGCTCGCGTCTGGTCACGTTTATGCGTGCGTCATCGAATCTATAACCTCCAGATACAGTCGCGACGACTACGCAATTCACCAAACATCGAGTCTATGAGCGCACATATGAACTGCTGCAATGATCTCGTCTTCTTCGGAATAACCAGAGAGAGAGAGAGAATAAACTTAATGCAAAAGAGCACAAGAGCGTAGGTAGCTCCTCCGCTCTGCAGAGAGTGGTCCCCTCATTCCAGGAGTCCAGCGACCTCAGCTACCCCTATCGCTCGGTTGACCAGGTTGAGCTGGTACGTAGAGCCATAGCTGGACAGCGCTGTCTCCCATTGCTGTGTGGTGGCGTGTGTTATGGGTGTGAGCTGTGGTGTGCTTGCGCAAGCCCATACTATGTGGTAAAGCGGTGCGCATTGATCGCAGTCTGGGCATTTATAGGAATACAGCGCAAGGTGTATGGCGTGGTAGAGACTCACAAGTGGATTTTTGTTTGACAATGATTCTTCCGTCATCTGATAACGCCAGCGCACTCTCGCGTGACAAGAGATAACAAGGCCGAGCAGCGAAAGTGAATGACGTCGACTGTGAATGGAACTTGCGTAGCAGTGCCGATCGCTCAAGACACAGAAGATGGCGGTAGAAGCGCAGACGACTCACCGGTCATCTCGTCCTTTCCGAAGGAGCTGAAGTCCCTGGACGGTCCAGTGAGGAAGCTCTGGCTGCCCCTTCCCTGCTCCCAGTTGAAGTCGTCGTCCGTGTCCGCGTTTTGCCAACCGCAGTAGCCACCTTCGAAAGTGCAGTGACCTGCACAAAATGAAAGGTGTATGAGCAATCTTTATATATTTTGCTGATCTGTTCAGCCGAAGCAATGTACAAAACCTACTTGAACGTGCTAGACATTTTTGTTGTTTCCTCAATTATCCAATAGCAAGTTTCATGGCATCAGCGATGTTAGAGTGTATACTAGAAGCGATCTCATACTTTCTCGCGAATATATCCAATCAAAGCAGAACAGGAGAGTGGCTAAATTTGTCTGGTTATTTTTGTGAACATGCAGTTTTATGAATAGCTTTGCTGTACCTCAAAACTACGACCAGCGACGCTAGAAATACCAGAAAGGCGCAACTAAAATGCGTGAATTGTTATTATGTGGCACGGTTTAGAGAGTCTTGAGTTATCCGGCTCCCTCTGATTAAACGTTACTAGATAACAGATATTCCCCACAAAGCATGACGTCCCGGGTTTGATTACAGGTTAATGGTGGTAGCTCTTAGATTGAGGATAAATAAAAAAAAACTGCATTGTACTTAGATTTAAGGGTTAGTTAAGGAGCCTCGAGAGGTCAAAATTAATCATCCGGAGGCACCCACTACGGCCGCGGTCAAATAGTCATGCTTTTCCTTTGCGACCATAACTAACTAACTCACTCACTCACTAACTCACTCATTCACTGCAAAAACTTTATGGGGCTTAACGTCCCGAAACTGCACAGTGGTTTATGAGTGACGGCTTAGTGGTGGGCTGCGGATTAATTTTGATAATGTGGTTTCTTGGGCACTCAACGAAAGGTACACGGTCGAATTTCTTTTTCTTTTCAGTCCACCGTCATTGGAACGCGAGGCCACCTCGACCTCGCGTGCTGAGAAGTGCAACATCCAATGAACAAATTAATCATCCATCAAAATGAATTTGGCATCAATTACGCAGGCAATCAACACTCCCATGCACTGACAGCCACACTTCGAAAAAAAAAAAATTAAACACATACGCCCGGCCTTCGCACACACGTTAACCCCGGGCGCGCACGGAATTCGGCCTTTCCGCCTGAACACTACAGGCCTGAAACGGCCAGGCATCCTGCCATCTAGGAACATTAGCTCCGATGCCTCTCGTGCCTTCGGGGTTACACGCACCGAGGCAGTTGTCGCCGGCCTCCTCCATCCGGTCGAAGAGGATGTCGTCCAAGGCGATGTAGCCGCGGAACTTGCGCGCGGGGTCACCGCGCGGCTTGGGCACCGCCTCGAACCATACCTGCGGACGGACACGGGACGTCGGTGCGCGTGAACCTCGCAGATGTGCGCGCAAAACACAAAAAAAACTATATAACGTGTCGTCCAACGCGTCTATCGATGAATTATTGAATCAATCAGTGTTTATTGGCGATACAGCAGCAGTGAGATATAGGGAAATACGCAAAAGGAGGTTAGAAGGTTACAAATCACCGGCGGGAACTTTTATTTTAACGCTGTAAGAAAGAAAAAAAGGTATTGTAGCGTAATATAAGAAGGACCAAAATTAACACTGAGAAGTAGCAAAAACAGCATCAAAATCCTAATGGTTAGCATGAAAATCATAATGAAACACACGTACTTACAAACTTAAGAGATTGCAACATTTAAACATTGAATGAAACCATATTTAGCTTGAGTCTAAATACATGCATAACCATTATTATTTTCTATTCTTCTTTCAGTTCACGCTGTATATTAAAAAAAAATGTGGTTGATCCCTCTTATATAGGAATCGGTATAGAACACGAAAGTGAAACGTGTCTTCACAGAAGTAGTGTAATGTTTATTGCACATTGATATATAATGTCTATTGGTGTTTTGTGGCTAAAGCGCCCTTAGGCGTTGATGCACCCACGCTGACGCCTGGTGGCACGTCTCCTCCATCACGACTACCAACGTCGATGACCATGAGCAACCGTCGTGCATATGGAACTGCACTACGCTGCACACGCTAGCACAACGCGAAAGACGAAGCACGTAACTGACACACTAATACAACGCGCAAGACAAAGCACGTAACTGAATCGTCACCGAGTCAAATCAGCGCGTACAGCGCGTCGTAATTGCAGCCTCCGCGATCAACTTCAGAAACATTTTCAGAGCTAATTGCGGAGGCCACGCTCCGCTGTGCTGAGTACGGTGAACGCCACCTAGGTGGCGTTGGTAGTGCTTCTTGATGCCAGCGTCCCTTCGAATGCTGGCATCGAGGCGTCGTAGTACTGAGACCACCGAAGCGTTCACTGTCGGTGCGCGTTAAGGCCGGAATACATGGAGCGAATAACCGGCGTCCGAGCGAAGAACTTCGTCGGGCGGCGAACGTCCGACGGCCGGCGTCAAGAAATTTGCCGTCCGCAGCCGATCTGCCTGTCCAAACATTTTCGTCGGGCGAACGCCGCCGCCGGAAGCGTCTAGCGCGCAGCGGTGGACGACAGCCAATCAGGAGGCACTAGTTCCGGTCGCAATGCATGCTGGTGTTTCGCGCGCGCGCGCCTTTTCGCGTCGTCTGCAATCGCGTTGGTGTTGCCGTGTCTGCATGTCTCTGCACCGATTGAGTAGTTCCTAGTATGATCTCTCAGGAATCGCGTTGTATTTGTACATCCCATATCCGCTGATCTGCGAGGAAACAGACAAGCAGTGCAAGCTCTCTACAACAACCTTCAACAGAAATCTTCTGATCTCAGAGGCCACATGCTGTCGTCATGCCTATCTCCCAACTTCCCCGATAGATGGCGTTGGCATCGGATATTTCTTTCGCTAGGCTTAGACGCGTTCGAAACGAGAAGCGATCTCGAAAACTACTCAAGGTTATCCATAATACTCTGTCATCGAAGCGGCCTGAGACTAAGCGAAAGCCGTTTACGCAGTCATTTGCTTCCAACTAAGTGAATTCTACAAGGACAACGCCAAATTCAGTTCGAAGCGGGCGGCCGGGACCGCCGCCAACACGGCGGCCAACGCGCGGCGGCGTTCGCCGCATGTATTGCAACACAGCAAACATCCTGCGTCGTGTCGCCGCGTCGTTACTTGACGCGTGAAGTTCGTCGAGAAAGTTCGCTCCATGTATCCCGGGCTTTAGTGTCATAATGCAGTACTTCTCTTTTCTGCTCATAGGCGGCGGCACCGCCCCGAGCAAGAGCGCGGGTACACGGAGGAGTGTTAGATATATAAGGCGCGTCTGTGTAGCTCTCTGCGAATGCGTTTGTGGCGCAATGGGTTAAACGCTCGGCGATCTATCGTCGCGGACCGAGAGGTCGTGGGTTCGATTCCCAAATTTTGCATGTTTGTGGAACTTTTTCTTCTGGTTTCTTTCTTTGTATTATGTTCTATGACGTATTTCCGTGACGGAAATACGTCAGTGAAGTCTTGGTGGACCCCGGAATAAAACACTTTCGTGTTAAAAATTAGCGTGCTATATTTAGCAAATATCAGTCGCTCAGTACGAGCACGGCCAGCGCGGCCTTATCAGAGCAGAGATGTAACTGCATGCTCATGCAGTAAAAGTTCACTGTCGAAGGAAGTTGAAATCGCCTACTTTTTTTTTGTACGCCTTAATGAGAAACGGCTCTAATGGGTAGGCTGCGGGCGGTACCTAGTGAAGCGCATTCTTCTACCTGGTCACGCACATGGCTCGCGTAGTGCCAGCCATGTGTACTAAGCTAAACAACTGCGCTGAATCAGTTATGTGCTCGGAGCGCCTTAGTTATCGATTTTTCTGCTAACTGATTTGCCGCCAAAAGGAAAGCAAACATTTACCGCAAGAGCAGGGACTAAAATGACCGCGAACAAGCCGACAACAATTTCACATTAAACATGCCCCACTAACTGGACCGACCAGTGACCATTACACATTTTATATGTCAACAAGTTATATGGTGAGAGCATCGCACGCGTAATGCGAAGACGTGGGTTCGTTCCCCACCTGCGGAAAGTTGTTTTTTCATCCATTTTCATTAATTTATCATTTCTTTAATTCAATTAATAAGTACAAGTAATTTCCCCTATGTTGTCCTTGGTGTTATTGTTTGTTGGCTTCTTATGATGTATATATATATATATATATATATATATATATATATATATATATATGGCACTATAAAAGTCGAAAGATATGCAATGCCTCAGCGGGCTTCTAACGCTGACTCGGCCGTATGCAAGCAATTATTATTTCAAAGAAGAAGCCTCTAGGATCAATATGCAGGTCCCTGCAGTATTATATTCGATCAGTCGAAATATATCGCGTATAACAAAAGCTGCTCATTCAGTCAGCGAAGCGGGAATGTAAGCTACATCAGAGGATTCTTATGTAGCTCACATCCGCTTATGGAGCTACATAAGAGGATTCTTATGTCCGACCGTTCTAGGCTGATAATTCTCGGGGTGCCAAACAGGTTCAACGAAACGATCACCAAAGAATCTAAGCTTGATTTATTCTGTGCAGCCGCAATGGGCGGCGCGTTCGTCCCTTATTAGACATACAGCCAGTTCTCGTTTCTAGTTGGCTCATGTGACCCGCATCTTCCGCTGCACTGCACGGAATAAATGAGACAATGTACAGGCAACAATAAGCCAGGCACGGCGCAGGCAGGCTTCTCTAGTTGACTTTACGCCTTCAACAAAATTAGTATCGTCTACACATCCACACATGAATCTGCCGGCTCCTCAGTTATATGGTGCCGTGCTATTTTTCCTTTTACCTTTTTGCAGGTTGCCGATTTTTTGCAATTTTCGCCCAGAAGAAAAATGAGGCTCTCATTAACAAACGTGCGTCATACAGTCACCACATTTAAACATTTTTTGTTAAATGCAACAAATTGTATTCCGATCAGTTTAGTAGTTGACTAAAGAGAGCATTTGTTTTTGCGTTTCGGATCTATTTGAATAAGGACGTCGGAGTTGTTCCTAAGGTAAAGCTTCCTCTCAAGATGACCCTCGGGGCCACTTACATTGACCATTTTAATCAGGGTAATTTTGATCCAAACATTTCGCTCGACCAACCCTAATTTCCATTGTTGTTTAACCGTAATTTCGGGCTGTTTCGTGTACAATTGCACCGCAATACACCATCTATCCAAGCAACACGTAACTCTTATATTCTGCAGAATGCATTGTTTAGTGACAAAAAGTAACAAGTTCCGTCGAAGCGTGTCACGCTTTCGTCAGTCGTTGTCTTACTACGTGGATTTTAGTATCCTGTTTTGGTTGTCGCCTAACATAATTGTCCTTCAGTTGTACTATTATGTTGTTGTAAGAAAGTTAGCATTGTTATTCTTTTTCCTCTATTGTTTCATATTGTTCTACGAAATGTGCTATGTGTTCTTTTTGTTCTTGTGAAGTGCCTTTTCCCTGTCAAGTGTACTCTGTACCCTGAGGGTAACATAAATAAATAAATAAATAAATAAATAAATAAATAAATAAATAAATAAATAAATAAATAAATAAATAAATAAATAAATAAATAAATAAATAAATAAATAAATAAATAAATAAATAAATAAATAAATAAACTACTGCACTGGCAGGACGGCTGTTGCCGCCGAGTATGCTGTCGGACCAGTTTCTGTGGCAATGAAGGAAAAGGCTGCGGTGACCAAGCGCGCACAATAAGAGCGCTCCTGAAAAAAGTCCGGCATTCTCATAATCCGCATTATCTAAAGTTGCAGAAGGTAAAAAAAAAAAAAAAAAAACAGAACATCTGAGTGTTAAAGTTGACTTTATTTTTCTGCATTTCTCTGGTTGCCTTCGCGCAAATGTGGAGCAGTTGCACGTGGTAGCTGAGCGCATTCCCAGTACCAATTCCTAGAAGCTCTGTCGCAATTCCAAGTCCAACTCTGCCGCACTACTTGGCGCAGTAACACATGTGCAAAATCTCCGGCCATGCAACATTCGCTTCGTTGTCACAGTAGATTTGGCGCGAGAATGGTTGGCTACACACACGTTCACAATGCGTCGGCGCAAGCGGCCCCTGGTGTGCTTCTCGGATGTGATGTAAAACACCAGCGTATAGATCAGTGAAATGAGAGACGTACCTGATGTACGTCCCCGTAGGTGTAGGCCACCTCTCCCTTGGTCCAGCGTCCGTCGTAGTTGTCCTGACTCTCCCACACGGTGATGTTCTCCTGCGTCTCGGCGTCCATGATGACCACCTTGAGACGGTCCACGCTGAGCCCTTCCAGGGCGTAGAAAAAGCTCACGCAGAAACCCTGAGGACCTGGACAAAAATGTATACATGACCACCCCAAACTCGTTTAAAATTAGAATGATTCGTGGTATTGATGACGTCGTCCAAAACATGGCGGCCATGACGTTTTCTTTCTGTTTCTTTTTGATGCCTACAATTCCTTCCTGTGAATCCAGTCAGCAATAGCATAGCCTGTGAGATTGGCCTTAGTGGTGGCGAGACAACCGTCGCCGCGGCGTGTAGCAAAGAAATACAGATTAGACCTATGCACAATATGGGCTTAGTAAAACTCGTTTATTCGAAACATGGGATATATGTAGCGGTGGTAGGCGAAGCAGTAAGAAAGGAAGCGAATAAGCAAAAAAAAAAAAAAAAAAAAAAAGAAAATGAAAACGTAACATGGCAATAAGATCTCTGCTTACTCCCTGCTTTGCATGTCACCAGAAAATGTATTCTACACCTCGAATAAAGAATTTTTATTACGCCCTTGCTTTGTCTCGCTCTCAGCGTGTGTCTTTGTTAGCGCTCCTATACCATGAATGCTACAAACTAGCCCAGCTGTCACCCAGCCAATCAAAAACTGGAGGTGCTTATACATGGCTGACATCCTCACATACTACTGCATGTGTTTGGTAAGAGAGAAAGATTAAGAATTATCCGCGAGAATATGGAGTTCCGCACAGTCGCTGCTGTGTTCCGAAGTCAGGGGGGGGGGCGCATTGCACTTCGTTGCACTATGGCCTCCGATATGGAGCGCTGATCTCGAAGGACATTTTACTACGCATTTGTTTCACACGAACTCGGGTAGTGGCGAGGTCTGTTTTGCCTGCGCCGCAATGATTGCGCAGCTGCAGCTAGTAACGGTCGCCGACGTACAATGTGTGCCATACTGGGCCGCCTGAAATGTGAGGTGCGCTATTCTCTCTTGGTGCAGCCATTGTTTCGTAAGACAGCAAGAGCCTTCGCCACTGGGCGTGCTTACTTTTGTTGGTTCAAAACAGACGCGTTTGCCGAAAACAACGCTTGCAGGCGTTTTTTTTTCCTTTGTTACATCGCCTTCTGGTAGCACGATGCTTTGTCCATGATGTTTGTACCGTTGTACCCACTGAACAAGTTGCGCATCTCTTATTTGTGTACAAAGTCATGTACACAAATATGTACAAAGTTTCTGCACTTTTCAAATCATGTACACCAGTTCCAAATTCTTACAATTGTTTTGTACATATAGTATAAATATTTTTTTCTAAGGAGCTCGAGTGCATGCTCAGTGCTAGCGCTAATATTTAGCGCTAATATGATAATAATATCATTGGCTCAGCTTTCATTTCTTTCTTTTATTTTTCAATGCCAACAATTAATAACAAGCAAAATTATACAATTTTTGTTAAAGTATTGCAATTACCAAACTAGGTATTGAATTGATGAATGCAAAAGGTAAAATTTTCTGTAAGTTCAACAGCTCTTGCTCAGGAGGCCCTGCAAAACTTGTGAGACTATATATCGGGAGTCGTCATAGCAATTTTTTAAATGCCCTCTCCCTAAAATCCCGCGAACACTTTGTTCTTCGCCCAAAAAATCAGGCGGACAGCGTAGAAGATACTTTTTTTATTATTCTTATTATGAGGTCCAAGGTCCCGCAACTGCACAGTGGGTTTATGAGGGACGCTGCAGTCGAGGGGCTCCGGAATAATTTTGACCACCCGGTGTTCCTTAAGGTGCGTCCAAAGCACGCTACGTCACAGCAATTTCCGCCTCCATCGGAATGCGGTGACCACGGCCGCGGAAATGGAACACGGGTTCCCGTGGTGGGCAGCGCAATGCTAGCCCCACTTGGTCAACGCGACGCGTACGAATTATTACGGCTATCGAAGAATGCTTTGGGACGGTAACCTAATGGGCCACAATAGAACACTAAATAGATTAAACGGGTGAATCATTCTGCAAGAGAGAACGTAAACTTTATTATCAAATCGATAAGATTTGAGTCCGGCGTATTTTTAGTGGGTCTGGGCACCCGCCGCGGACGCGGTTCCGAGACCTTGTCTCGAAGCGGCTTCCTCGGCTCGCTGGACGGCCCAGAGCTGTACTGTCAGGTTCGAGCTAAGCAGTGCGGTCTTCCAACGCTAGCGGAGGCTGGCGGTGGAAGAGACGGAGGTGTCGACACTGCCCGAATTGTTTGTTATGTCCTGACATTCCCATAACATATGATTAAGTGTGGCAACCTCGCCACAGGATGTGCATCTGTTTGTTGTGTACATGTCTGGATACATGGCGTGCTTGAGTCTTGGGTTTATGTAAGAATCAGTTTGTAATTGCTTTTAGTGTACTGCTTGCGCCCTGTATAACCTAGCATGAGGGAATGGGTAAACGCGTCTCTGTAACTGGTAGTGTGGTGATGTCGTGGAACCTGGTCAAACGATCCTCCCACGCCCAGACGTTTGCAGTACCCCGCGGGGGCTCTTCCTCCGATGATACTCGGTGAGTGAGGCCTCGAGCAACGCGGTGAGCCGCTTCGTTCTGCAAGAAAACGCTTTATTTTAATTCATTTAGCGGTTGAATGTTCATTAGAGAAGGGAAGAAAATAATGGCCAACGTTATCTTTCTTGAAGTTCGCGCCATAGCGTCCGTGCCGGAACCACCTGTGGAGGTCACAAATAAGTAATAACAATTGTATTCATAGGTAAAGAACAGAAACAATTGCGTTTGTACCATTTTCGTAGAGGAAACAAAACTACTTCGAACTCGTTATAAAGAGACTCCAAAGGAAATTAATGCAGTGCCTCTTTGACTACAGACACCTACCTAGAACCAAGTGACGCTGTCGAAATCCCCGTCATTATTGCGAGCTTGTGTGGAAACTGGCGTGTTTTCTTGGCCTCACCAAGCCGCTTGTCGTGGCACGATATCGGCTATTTCACAATAGCAGAAGCGTACTTTACCCGAGCAATACCTTCCGAGGTGCTACACAGTCATCATTGTCATAGAAAATTACCTCGTAGGGGAGTGGGGGAGGGGGTGATACCCCTTAATCAGACACCTAGAGCATAAGCGCAAATTGGCTAATATAGCTCAATACAATACCACTCTTTCCTATCCATTTACTTGACTCGGTCGAGGCTTTACGTAAGCCCGAGCTACTTATTGCGCTGAGGAAGATGAGTCGTCAGCTCCGGCCAGCGTCACGTTGTGCAGCCTTCTCCTAGGACCGACCTATAGCTCCGACGTTGCACGTAAAGCTTCGGTGATCTGACGAAAACCGGGGCATTTGGCATCACGTGGTCGATCACCACAAAAAGGGCGAGCAGCAAGGAAGAAAAAAAAAAAAACAAACAACAACGGTGAGGCCAGTGCTATAACGGACTAGGATGACACCAAGCAAACGCAAGCAAAGACGGACACACGAGAACGGAACGTAGCGGTGTGTGCGCGCAGCCATTCACAAAAGCAGGAAGTAAACCGCGCACTTCCGGTGCGTGCGTCAGCTGGTATCATAACGAGCCGCGCTCGGCGCTTACACGATTACGGAGCCTCCCGCCGCCGCACGGGCGGTGGCGCTGCTGTCACGGTTCGCTGCGCGTGCGTCGGAAAGACCTTTTCCCCTTCACTGACCCGTGTACGACGTTAGTCTGTCGCTGCTGCTTCTGCTGTTTCTAGTTTGCTCGGGTTCTAACTTTCTTTCGCGCCATTTGATGCATGTTGCATTACGTTTGTTCTCTTATACGAAAGATCAGAACGCACCGTTTTATGCGCAGTTGATTGACGTTCTCTCGGATCTATACCTCCCTCTGGTATCACTTTTGCGAAAATGAAACCAAAGGCAAATAGCAAGTACCAGTGGCCTCATCGCTTAGCGTTCTAAGTTATTGAAAGCATCACTTTAATTTAAAACAGAAGCTCCTTAGTTTGAAATATAGTGACGTAAACTTCACACAGGCCTGGCGCCTGTCTCTGTGAAAAGGCGATAACAGTTAGCGTGATAGTTGTGCATCATGTGACATTTATATATGTTAACTTGTAGTTAACGGCTAGCAATAAATAAACAATTAGCTTGCGCATTTAGTCCGAAAGAAAACGCAACTTGGCAAATTTTGTCGAATTTCAAGCAAATCACATTGACCTCCGCTTTTGTCCTAGTAATAGCCTGTACGCCCTAATTCACTGGGAACATTGCTGTTTCGAAAAGTATGCGTTGTCGTGTTTTTTCCTCTGCTTCAGGGTCTATTTTCTAGCTTTTGTGGGTTCTAATACTATGCTTGCGCGGTTTCGGCTGGACGTGGGTTCAGTTTAGTGGGTTCTAGCACCTTGCACTAACCCCGTGTGAGTCTGTCTCTGCCGTCTTCATCATTTCCAGCTACCTACCGCTGCGGCTAAGTTGCTATGGCGTCCCGTCCCAGAGCACTAGTTCGTGGGATCGACTCTACGACGCATCGGCCGCATTTCGAGGGAGGTGAAATGCACAACCACTCGCGTGCTTATGTTTATTTACAAGTTTAGGAGCCCCACGAGCCCAAACTTCATCCGGAGCCCTCAATTACGGCGTCACTCAAAGCCTCAGCGTTGCTTCGGGCCAAGCCACAACAACGTCTAAAGTCACAAGCCCGAATATTAGACAAATTAGTACGCTAACCATCCTTTACAAGGTTACATTTCCAAGGATAAAATACGTTATGCCCCGAAGTATGCGCATGCGTTGGGGACGGGCGGACTGAGAAAGATGAAGATGAGAATGATTACTAATGGCACCACTCTGAATTAAATAGAGGTGACGACAAATAGACACCTAGCCTCCGTGAGCAGTATTGCACGTTTCAATAAGATAATATAGTATTCTGATTATCTGATAGGGCCTCATACCATGTCCCACCGATCAATTCCAGTTTTTCCCCCCTCCAGCCTTTAAGTCGTTTCTAGCTTAACTGTAGACTGACTAGTCAACGTCCCCATCAATTTCTCAAGCCTAGCTCTTTATTTATACCAGGTGTTTTCTTGGATTGTTTCTCTCTCTTCAGACAACGCGGAATATTTAAAAAGCGTATGTGTCAAATAATAAAATTGCATTCCCTGAGTTGAGTTAGGCAAAGAGGCGGACATGGCTTACACGAGAAATCCAAATGAATATTCGACTAATTAAGGAAACTGATTAACATTCTTCAATTATTTACTTTACGGCGCGCTTTGCAATTCACGAATTGTAGCTGATGAGTTCGCATGGCGTAGTCACTTGGAACAAATGCCCTGAATGACACCAGTTTCGAGGTATTCATTCCCAAAGTGTGTGACCAAACAGTTGCGGATAAACGGGCGTCTTGTATTAAAAAATATCGTTGCGGTTTCGCCCGAAAGGCGAAGCATCAATTGCGATAGCAAATTAGTAGAGAGCTATTTGGAGTAGGGATAGTAGTTTTATCGGCTGCATAAACTTGGACACATTCGCTTACTAACTGAATTAACAAACGTGGTGTCAGCGCGCACAAGCAAACATGAATAGACCACACTCGATGACCGCAGACAACCACTGTCAAAACGCTGGCTGCAAGCGCAGCCGCCGCAGCGAGCGAAGGTTCGTGCAGTCTATCGCTTCAACGGAAATTGAGCAGCGAATGCACAGCGCATAAAAAGGTCAGAGCCGTGTGGAGATCGCTTTTAAGAGACGGCGCGGGCGACCGCCCCAGCCGGGCAAAGTACAAACAGTTGTTGGCAGAGTAGAACTTTGGACTTGTACCCAACCCTGAAATGAGCCTTCTTGGGCTAATTGACATGCTGAATATTTTACATATTTATTTTGCCATACAACAGTATGTTCAAATAAGCATAAATAATAAAAATAGGCCACGTGCTTTACCCTGCCAAAGTTTCACCCTGCCTGTTTCACCAGGACTGATTGATCATCAGTGATAGAACCGAGATCTGTTGCAACGTCGGCGATATCAACAGCGGACTTTCTATTCTTCCTTTAATCTCTCTCTCCCCTTTTTCCTTCCCCCAGTGTAGGGTAGCCAACTGGGCTTAGTCCTGGTTAACCTCCCTGCCTTTCATTAAATCATTTTCTGTCTCTCTCTCACCCTGCCAATTGCATTATGAGCAAAGTAAAATGACCGAAATATATCGAAAAAGTGGAGCAATTAAGAGTGCCTACGTTATCCAAGGTTGCCAAATGTCCCATGGTTGGGCACTTCTACGTCGAGCAAGTCTAGCGAAAAAATTGTGTTTCATCAAGAGTGCATTTGACGGGCAGCGGATATTTTTGGAATCTCCAGATCTGCCCAATGCACGTACTATCTCCAAAGAGCACTAACAAAATGGCTTAAGCATGGCACGATAACAAGCTGTGTTAGTTCCCAGTTGAGGCGTTAGCATAATTCATCGTAAACAAAAAAAAAGGTGGGACTGGAGGGAGCCCTCCGTATCCCGGGATTCCGATACCGTGCCTCTGCGCTTCAGGAGGGCTCCGCGACCCGCCCATAGCTCCCCCTATCGAGGAAGCCGGACAGATACCAGCAGTACCACCCGGCGGCAGACCAAACCCTTAACTTGAGAAACGCGTGAATCCCCCGCCAAGGGTCAGCCTGGCCACCTCCCACTCCCGCTCAGACCAGCATCTTTGACCAGTCGGCCACGAGAATGGTGATGAACGTAGGATAACAGTACTATATTAGTGTGATGCTTTAAACCCTAACCTCGAAGAAAGAAAAAATTCGGCAGAACCCATCTCACGACGACTGTGGATGGTAATGCGTCAGCATTGAATCAATATAACCCCACAAGCTATGTCACCATCGAAACGAGTTATGTATGAGGTGTCTATTGCAGCGGCACTTCCCTATAGAAGCCTGCTTCCCTATAGAACACTCAGCGTCATCTAGCGCTGCCACCGCAAAGCCTGTGCGTGGCCTCCGAAATGCATGGCGCGCCGGTGCCTGCGAACACTGAGAAACGCGTTCATTGAACAGCGGCACACACCTACGGGCACGTAAACAGTGACCCATGTTGTTATGAAAGAGGTTCATTCCAGACCGGCACAGACCGAATGGCCCATACCCAGTGCTCCAAGTCGGCGTCAATGAGTTTCTTGGAACCGTGGCCCATGTCGGCGTGAAAGAGGTTCCTTAAAGAGCGGCACATATGTACACATTGGCACATACTCAGTTACCCAAGTTCATCTAATGGTTGTTTTCGAACCCTGTTACCTCAGCACAGCAGCCCGATGCGCTAACCACTCGACCACGAGCTACCCAGTGACCCAGGTAAGCCGGAAAGCAGTTAGACTGATAGATAGATAGATAGATAGATAGATAGATAGATAGATAGATAGATATAGACAGATTGATAGATAGATATATTGACAGATTGATAGATAGATATATTGACAGATAGATAGATAGATAGATAGATAGATAGATAGATAGATAGATAGATAGATAGATAGATAGATAGCCACCGGAACGTGTATAACGCACCCCAAGAATGCTGAGGCGTTGAAATACATCCAACATGTGGTCGCGTCTTAGTGATCGGGAGACACCAGACAGTGGCACAGCTGGCAGTCACAAGTCAGACATGAAGTCACAGTTTCGTCCGAAAGGCGAATCAGTGAGTGCCCAGCAACTTATTAGACCACTAAAAGAAGTCAGTCGTTAGTAGAAGTTTGTCGTTTTATCGGCTGCATAAACTGCCGTAAACATTCGCTCACGAAATAAATTAACAAGCACGATATCACGCGCGCACACGCAAACACGAATGCATTTCACTCAATGACCGCGGGCATTCGCTGACAGACCGCTGGCGTGATGAAGAGCGGCCGCCGCGGCGAGTGAATTCCTCTCGTTTAAACGCGAACTAGGTGCGCGAGAACAGAGCACACCCGAAACCATCAGCTATCTCACGTCGGCGAGCCTTTGAACTCACCGCAGTATTCCTCCAAAGTTGGACGCGTACGGCCGCACTCAGCCGCCGCAGATGGAGTAAAAGAGCAGATGAGCCCCCCCCCCCCCCGTCCCCTTATTAACAACACCCTCCCCCTCATCTCCTAGTACGTGCACACTCCTCCGCTTGCGCGCGTGATAAAAACTACACGCATCCTTCCCGTCTTCCTTCCGTGTGAGTGCGAGAAGTGACCGCCGCATGGAGCCACCACCCTTCCCTGCTCTCCCTCGCAAGCTTTCGCTCGCACCTACAGGACACGGCGCACGGCCGCGCTGTTATCGCATTCAGGCTTTATGCGGAGCATCACGGCGACGCCGACGGCAACGGCGGAAATTTGGCTGGATTGTCCGTGCAATTGCAATAAAACAAATGCACGCGTGTCAATATTCACGTCTCCTCATTTTATTACGATAGACTCACCCGTGGGCGTGATGTTCCTTGTGGCGAGAACCACGGACTCGTACAGGAACTGGCGCACCTCCGGTGCCCGCGTGGTGATCGGAGCAGCCGCCGTGGGGGCCGGCGTGTGCGCGCTTCCCTCACCGGCGGCCACGGCAGCGTCAGCGCCGCTGGCACCACCGGCCGACGTGGTGTCTCCGGAACTGACGATGCTGGGACCGGGTCGCTCGTGGTACGACGTCTCGAAGAAGATGTACCCGCCTGCATGCGGTGGTGGTTCACGGAACGCTCTGTGGTCTTGGTATACACGTAACATAACGGAGGTAGATTTTCCAACAAAACAGCGTTCGAGAAGGTGGTCAGCTCTTCGACCGGTTTGGCCAGCGTAACTATATACACGAATGACAGAAAGATATAGAAGGAAAGCGTATTTTGGATAAGATTGAGATCTTAGAGGTGTTTCTTTTCCATCGTCCCTACAAAACATTATGCTGGCCAAACTAGTCAATATGCACTAACTAGTGCAGCAAAATACCGGGTCAATTTTTATTCGCCAAAGTTACATTGCTTGATTTACGCGGCCTATTGGTTAGGATTTTTCTGAATTAAGATATATTCTGGAGTTCTACGGGCCAAAAGCACGACCCGATTATTAGGTACGCTGTATAGTGGGCCACTCGTAATTGATATTGACTCCCTGGTGTTTCTTAACTTGCACTTAAATCTAGGTTGATGAACGTCCTTACGTTTTGCCCCCGTTGACATTCGGCCGCCGTGGCCAGGAAGGAACATCGGACCCTGAGCTCAGCAACGCAACACCATACCAACATGGGCTTTTGCGGTGCATTATGATATTTTGAACGGACTGTTGAGCTATAGAAACGTTATAGTAACGTTTTTGAACGGACTGATGAAGCTATAGAAACGTTATGTAGCTGTAAAGTGGAGCCTGGGTTACTAATGCAAAGTTTATTTCATCAAACCATAAAAGAGTTCCGACGACTAGTCAAAGCAACACAAAGATATGTTTATATATCAAATGAGAAGGTCCAGAAGCTCGAAGTACATAAATTTTTTTGCGATTTACGATAACGCAGGAACCTCTAAAAAAAAAAAAAACTCCAGTTCTCACTTTCAAACACTTCCTGCATTATCAAAATTCATTGCAGGCGTGCCATAAGGCAAAACTGTCCCGAACTGTGTTGAAGCACAAGTGCATATTGCATTAAAGGAAGAGCTTATTTCTACCTTTATGTGAGGCGGGCAGAAGTATGAGTCCTGTCTCATACCTTCATGCAGTGAGTCAGAAAAAAAAAAAGAATTGTTTTACACAGTTGGCCTGCTTAGAACTTGTTGCACTCCCAGCGTTTATCTATATGCTGCGACCCCGATGTTTGTGTCGGGCGCAGCTTGAATATCGTCGCCTATTGGAAAGTACTACAACAGCGTAAATACCAAAAACACGCTGTAGTGAAGTGAAGCACTGCATTTTTTGAACGTGCGCTTATTAGCAATGTCTGTGTGGTGTGGACTTGTAGACTATAGGCCCTGAGCATGAACTGTTATTGTTACTGATTTACTTACATTTACCCTTACTGATGTTGCTCTTATGGTTACTCCTGATTTGTCCATTTGCTCACACATACCTGTTCATGCCTATTGACGAATTGAGATTCAGTGATGTTGTTCTCATCTATCTTTTGTATTTATGAAAGCAGTAACCTACGTGCATATTTCTCTCTCTCTTTCTCTCTCTATCTTTCTAATTGTGAACGGCGGATTCGCAGTACTCTGCTGCTTTGCTTGCTAACCACTTCACTTTTCCGTGGCAAATGTTAGTTTCTTGATTCCTTAGTAATAATTGTAACTAGTTAAACCAGGTAAATCTTCTGGCTGTATAATATTCATCCCACCCCCTATAATACACTGGATAGGGGGGATCTGAATAAAACATAAATAAATATCGATCCCGTCAACCTCTTTTCTAGAACAAAGCTGTTTCCTCCGGACGCTTTCGGCATTGTTTCATATTAGTTTCATATTGTTTCTACTTGGTTTGCTTCGTGCCTTAAGGCGCTCTCACCACAGAAACACCGGTAAAATGCGCGGCGCGTTTTCGCGTACCTTCTCCGGTGTTTAGCGTGTGATCGGTCCTCGGTCCCCCGAGCCATAGCGCCGTGTCTCCCTTGCCGGGTTTCCAGGCCATTTTGGGCGTCGCGTTGAAGTAGTTGGTCCAGTCGCACATGCCCAACTCCTCGGCCTGTCCGAAGTCGCACGGCTCGGGCTTGGCGATGAACTCTGCGATGAATACGCAGTTTACCACAGGTGACGTGTGGGCTTATACTAGGAGTCTGGGAGAGAAAAAGTGGATTGAATAGCTTCACGAAGACTGGCCTATTGACATCTCCTAGTTTATATCCTCAGTACATGGGCAGAACGTATAGACAGTGGCGACCCCTGTTGCCTGATGTCGAAAGCAAGTTTTTGCGCAGACATGAAAACAGTTCGCGAAAAGCAGCCAATTTGAGCGCCACTTGCAACCATCTCGTACGAAATGTCACATGAGTGGAACTGTGGACATGCCTAACTGCTGAAAGAAATTAGAAGGCAAAAAATTGACAGGAGGACACTTACTTTCCGCTTCTTCCTCCTCCTCTTCATCTTGTCGTTTTTCCCTTTGCTGAAAAGGGGGGAAGAAAACTGAACTTTGGTTTTGATTTCTTTCCGGTAATGACGTGTAGTGATTCGCCCAAAATTGAACAGAATTACGAAAATAAATTCGGTAGTATCAGAACAGGAAACGACAATAATTAAGAGCAATGATGGAATTAAATTGGAATGGACATTACTGAGAATGTAGCAAAGAACTTGCGCTCGACACGAATTTTTCAATAGTAGAGCAAGTGCCGATACTGCCCCCAAGAATGAATGCTCCTATATAGAAAGAATGTCACAAACAAAGCAAAAAAAAAAAAAAAGAAACAAACAAAAACCCAGTCCAAGTAAGCAAAACGGCGTTTTTAAAATATTTTTTCTTAGAATGAGAAAGGGCTTCAGAATAACAAAAATGGCCCATTCTTACACCTCGCCGACATACGATGTCTGTCTGAAAAGTATCAGGACTGGGTATTTTGTTTGTGTGACCTATGGGTAAAACGATGGATAATTTTATTGCGTAATCAAGTAATATGATGTCTTGGTAGTATGTAACACCTATCCCGAGTTTTCTATAATCATAAGATTTTTTAAACATACCGTTGTTTGCACATTTCGCTTTGCCCATCATTCAGCTGTGAGAACTGAGGAATGAACCATCAACATGGAGCAACGCATCAACCTGAAATTTCGGGTCTGGTTGAAGGAAACTACTTCAACGCACTTGAAATGTTTTCACAAGTGCACGGTGATAACCCCATGTCACATATGCCGGTGTGTGAGTGCCTCACGAGGTTCAAAGAGGGGCATGCGCAAATGGAAGTTGATTCCAGGAGCGAGAGGCCTTGAACAAGCAGGAGTGACAGTAAAGTCGGACGCGTAAGGCAGTTGTACTGATCGTCGCTTAGCTCTTCTAAAGATAGCCGGTCATCTAGATGTGCAAAGCGGCAGCTATTTGAAGAATATCCCCTAAAATTTCCCGCATGCAAGAACTCTACAGGAAAAATGGTGCCACAGCCACTGAATTCATACAGGAAAAACCTCAGCATGCAGACGTGGGCCTGAACACCGTGGGCCACCTTCGAACGAGACCACACTTGCTTCCATCATAGATTCATCGCTGGCGATGATTGATACATGCAGCCATGCTGATCACGTTTTTCGATGCGATGACAGGCATCGTGCACAGGGAACTCTTTCTACAGGGCCACGCGATCTATCAGCCAGGTTACAAAGAGATCCTGTGGCGTTTGCTTAGCTTAGTGCGCAGGGAGAGACACGTGTTCTGACATGACAAATCGAGACCGGCGCAACCCGATAGAGCAACAAGTCACAACGCCCTCAGTACCCGATAGTTCCTGGCTGAGAGGAACATCGCCGACCTGGCATAGCCGCCCTATTGCCCAGATCTTGGGCGATGTGAGTTTTTTTAAAGCTTCAAGCTGAAGAGGATCATCGTTGGGAGCCGTTTTGAAAGCGTGGAGGCCACTAGAAGTGCTCTAACGACAAAGCTGAGCAACATTCCAAAAGAATTCCTCCAGCAGTGCATAGTGCCAGGACAGAGCAAAAAAAAAAAAAAAAAAAACAGAACAAGTGTATTACACTGGAGGACATTACTCTGAAGGTTACAACATGTAGTTGCATTGGCACAAAAACAAATTTTATTGATGCTAGTCCCACTACTTTTCATAGACCTCGTGCGGGGAGTGGGAACCCCAAGCTCGAACAAGAACAATATATTCGCCGCGGCCGCTATTTGGAGCACAATCCCTGACATTTAGTTGAAGACATTTTCTACAGGCGCCTGTGTGTTTTTAAGAAGTTTCTAGCATTTTAGGCAGTTTTCATAAGAAGTTTTTAATGTAAGAAGTGTAAGAACAACAACAACGCAGCAAATCAGAAATATGATATTTAAAAGGCTACAAACTGGAGCTTGTTGGCACTGATTCACAGCTAAAGAAACAGCGCGTAGTTCTTGTTCTGGTTTAGCAGCGCTCGTCCTGTGTCGTCTTTCATGTCCTGGTTTTATTTCGCGCTGTTCTTTAGCTATGGATATATAACCTTTATGAACGTTAAAAACAGCTTGTCGTTGAAATTTCCGTGAGTTCTGAATTTTTCTTATTGAAGTACAATATCACAACAGCCTATGGGCGAAATGCAGTGGATTGCTGCTTTCAGCTGACCAACTCACGCCAAGAAAGGACAGAGTTAGGAGAGCGGAGAAGGAACACGCACTCATTTGCAACAAAGGGTTGAGCTCAAGCATTTGGACTGGCCAGGGAAACCAATCTTTGTCTTGTAAAGTGAAAAAATTCAACATTTCAAAATTTATTCATGTGGCTGCTCCAAGAAAACAACTTCAGACTGCCTCAACGCCGGCTGAAGCGAGCGTTATGCTCTCAGCGCCAGCAAAAGTAAAAAAAAGGCATCCCGGAAAACCCAGGCTCAGTGGTATGGGGCGGTATACTCGGGCGATCACTTTCGGCGATACTTTCACTTTCGCGAAGGTGACTGCGTTCCTGGTACTGCGCTATGAAAGCATGCATGGCATTGGGCCAGGAACGCTGTCGCTCATAAACGCTGACCGTCCGGCGCTGTAATCTCGCGAAAGTGACTCTGAGGGTGATCGCCCGAGAATACGCCTCTGATGTAACCGCACCGACGCTGGCTCTCAGAAAACGCAGTCACTCATTAACAACATAAGGTGCTGGCGTGCAATGCTACAATACCAAGCGCAGTTTTTCGCTACTGTGATTTCCAGCATCGCTTTGCTTCACGTTACACGGGGTGATCGTTCTTAAGCTCTGCAGAATTAAAAAAAATCACGTGTGACAGATAGCATAATAATAATCCTTGAGGTGGACTATTCAAAGAGGCGTACAGTACTCGCCCGACAAATGAAAACACATAATCAACTCATTGACGAAAATTCACTAATTAACTTCCCAATTAATTACTTTATGGCGCATATTACAGTTTATGAATTGTAGCAAGTGAGTTTTCAAGGCATAACGACTTGGAATGAATTTTGAAGATGGCATGGGGTTCTAGATATGTGCCATCAAACTAGCTGTAAAAATGCACTGTTCCGCTTTTTTTTTTCAATGAAAACGCTCTTTTATGCATTCAAGCACATAAGTAACAGGAACGCCCATGTAATTTGTTACACACTTTGGCAATGAATATCTCGAAACTTGTGTCACCACGAAAATGCATTATAAGGGGATATGCCTTGCCAACTCATCTGTCACAATTAGTTTATTGTGACCCCGGTTTCATAAAGAAGGAATCTTCCATATCATTGGTTATGTGTGGTGTCCTCGTCTATATGCACGAGCTGCATCCTGCAGAGGACTACCGTATTTTCCGATCTATAGGACGTCCGCGTACAGTACAAGTTTGTGTCCGAATTTCACGGGATATGGATTATCTATGGGTGTGGAGTATACATGATTTTGTTTCTTAAGACTGGAGGCGTGCTTGAAGAGGGCGAGGCCAGTCTGCGCCTGCAAAGTTTCCCCTGGCTAACTCACACAGCAACGTCACCTCCAGAATGATCGCCGCTGCGCACGAGTGCTATTTACAGCTCATGCTTGCAGATCGCGATATCCAAATGAATGCTACTCGCGATAGTTAAAGTTGTTGCTTTTCACAGCTTCGACATTTGAGCACATACACAAAACCTCGTTGCAGAATTTACACGCGACTTTATATATGCTCAACAAACAAGAACTGTTGTGATGGCACCAAAAAGGCGAAAACCTGCGCGGGCATTGTTCAGCTCAGTGTAGTCG